>NC_051159.1:122643519-122907056 GCF_013339745.2 Dermacentor silvarum
GTTTTTTTCCTCCTCCTCCTCCTCCTCTCTTGCTTAAACTCTTCACGTCGCAGGAATGACGTAAGCAAAAATATACCTATAGATGAGTATGGACATGCTTGCAAATTGTCATGCTAATTGTGCGTACTTCCGCTGAACATATCGTCCGAAGACGCTGTCACAAGAGCATCTGTTCTCTACTACGACTGCGGTGGACCTCTGTTTTTTTCGTAAACCGCAACGCGTAAACGTCGCAATGCGTACACGAAAGCCTTTAATATGCGGCGCGTCAGTCTAGGTTAATTGTAGATTTCAATTGCGTTATTTTCGGCCCGGAAACCTGTCCATGTACGGTTGTCTCTAACTTCCTTTAGATACGCCACCTGCACTCTACGCTCCTCATTCGCTTCGACGTCCGCCTTCTATTTTGTAGTCCGGTGCTTGCGCGCTTTCAATCCTCCCGGCTTCCGTCGTGCGACGTTACTCAGCTTGACGGTACTGGTATGGGCAGCACGTTATGAATGAGTTCACGTAGCTCCCCATTTAGGTCGCTTAATCCGTATAGCCGCGCGTGCTCACTAATTGCAGTGCTTAGTCATGTCTGCGCCGTACATAGCTCGGATTTCTCTCTCTGGCGAACATCGCGAATGCAGCCAGCGGCGTGACGCAACGCGAGGAGCACTTCTTCGCGACAGGTCTCTTAATGGACCCAAGGCGGAGCAGGGCCGCGTAAACTTGGCAAGCGCCGAAACGAAGGTGCGTTTGTCTTCCGCATCCGTCGCCACGTGGATCGCGTGTGCGCTTAGAGGCTGAGCGCGCGCGCGCGGTACGTCAGAATCACCGGCGCCTGCTCCTCCCTTTCTTGCTCGTATTCTTATCTCGGCGCGTTGCATCGCAAGGCGAGGTGATGCATGGCAGAAGGTCGCCGCAGCCTTGGACGGGCGCCGATGCAAAAAACAGAGCTGCGCGCCGCCTGTCCAACTTCATCGCCGCCTCCCGGCCGTGTTGCAACAACTGGCGCGGGATTTCTGCGGGCGCGTGCGACTTCTCCCCGCACTCGGCGTTGTTCCTCGCTGAACGACGGCACAAGTCGAGCGCGGCATGTGCCTGTTCGTTGAGGGGGAGGATACGCTGCCACTCTGCGAAATCGGTGACCGCCAAAGGAGGGCACCGAAGAAGAAAGAAAGAAAGAAAAACGCTGGGAGAGACTGCAGGACGTTTCTGAGTGGTGGTTTAATCATAGCTGCTGCGAGCAAGGAGGGAAAGCTCCCGACCGCATGTCTGGAGGAGGGGGTCGGGGAGCGGGGGGGGGTGGCACTTTAGTTGCCCCTTCGTAGTTTTAAATTAACCAGGTGCACCATCAGCGCGCGTGCCTGTGTCTTGTTGGGCGAGCAATCCGCGCGTTAGTGAGAAGTAAGGGAGTAGCAGCAAGGCTCTGGGCGCGCAATGGCATGAAGGAGAAGGGTGCCGCAAGGCGTCTAAAAGAACTTGACGCGTTCCTGGCGACGTGCCCGCTCGGCTCGACGGATCCGATCAAGCAGGTAGCGTGAGGCACGTCCCGTCCCTTGCGCACCGCACGCACGCACGCACGTGCGCGCACACACACATACACCTACGCTCGCGCGGGCGTCAATGTCGTCGCGCATAATGATGTGTCGCGCCGCGCGGTGTTCTTTTTTCCCTTTTTCTTTTTTTCCAGCTTGCGCTTCTGCTGTCCTCGCTACTGAGGCGGAGCCTCTGCAGATATGAGTAGCATCCCCGTCCTTCCTTGCCCACCGCCTTCCCCACCGTGCCCGCTTCTCCACTCCATATTTTCGCGCACCGCTGGTTTTTTTTTTGTTGCTTACTCGGGCGACCGATAAGCGACCTGTGACATTTTTAACTGCGTGCTTTGGCGCGCCCTTGCGCGCGTTGTCTTCCGGATACCTGTGTAACCGAAATCCATTGGAGTATGTTTACCACGTCGATGTCTATGACTCTTGCGAGCTTTGTGCTGGGACCTGCGCTCCCTGTGCAGCGTTTCTCTGCGCTCAAAATCAGTGCGTGACGTTCAGGCTGAAACATCAATTCCGCGCGAATTCAGCATTGCTATCACGATATATTTTTATGCCTCACTCTGATAGATGTACGAGTGTTTCATTTTTATCCATTCCTCACGAATACAGAATACGTGTTTGCGCAGTTCTAATACGCTTCCTTGAAAGATAAATTAAGACTTCTTTTACTTCATAAAATGTCTGACGCTTGTCCGGTATTTCCCCTCGACAACATCGCGACTTCCTCGAACTGTCTCTGTTAACTCAAGGAATTGTTTGAGTGATTTTCCAGGGAAGGGGGGGAGCTGCTAACGGTAAACAAGTCAAGGAACATGTCCCGCGCACTGTTCCCGCTGTGAGATGCGGAGTTCAGCAAAAGAAAGGTAGCGCCGCGGTAGCGCCGAGGTTGCGCCGCCGGTAGCGCCGCGTCCTCTTAGTAACGGACACCGAGTCAGCGGCTGGTGCACAGCGCACCCGACCGCATCACACGCTTCTGCAGCGTCCATCCCATTTCTACGCGTGCTGTGACCGAGCCTTTCGCTCGGTCGCTCGCCTCTTGCTTGCGGCCACGTCCGCTGGCGTAGCCATAAAACGAAACGTATGTAAACCGCGACAAGAGAAAGAAGGAAAAGCGAACATTAGATGGTATGGCAAAAAAACGAAACTACAGAAAGAGGAATCATCATCCCTCGAGCGTATTTTTTATGAGCTCACGGCGGGTGTCCGCGGCTGCTTTGGCTAGGCCGGGCACGTTTCCACCGGGGCCCGCCGTTTCGCTTTGCGAGCGCGCGATACGGCGTTCGCCACGCGAGGCAAGCCGCGGCGGCGTCGGCAGCTTGCTTACCGTTCGGCCGCGTGCCTCCCTCTAATTTTGCAGCCAGCTCAGGTGCCGACCGGCAGCATCGGCCGCGTCTTGTGTTTCCTGCAGAGTCGGCGGCTGTGCTCGTCGCCTCTCCCTTCTGCTGAGTTGCGCGCCGAAACGCGATTGTGTTAGTCGCCGGTGGAGACTGTGTGCCGAGTTTCCCCCCCCTGTGCGCGCTTGCCGGTTGCGTAAGTCTGGGGAGCGCAGGCGGCCCAGCCGCTTCTCTTCGAACAAAGTTTACTCCCGCGCGCACCCTTTCGTCAGCTTTATCCACCGACATCGGCATGCGAGTGTGCTCGACGTTAGCCGTATAGCTGGCAGACGCTAAACTGCACGATACCGCTTGCTGCATGCATAGTTACCGCCGAGCTGAGCTTTCTCGTTTAGTAGTTATTCTTTTGATGTTTCTTTAGCTATGCGGCATCCCCCGACCCTTTCTCCGTTTTTTTTTCTCTCTCTCTCTCGGCTTTCGTGTTCTCATGAGCGGTCCTGGCTAGAAGCTACGCTTATTTATCTAATTTTCTTTTTTCTATTCCTGCACCCACCGCGACCAATGACTATGTTTAAAGCTCGTAGGTTGCGCTTGCGCATTGCGGCATCGCGAACATTGTTAGAGTAAGTATTGCTGCATGTATTGCGTCCGTTTCTCCTTTTCGTTGATGAAGAAACTGGCCCAGACTCCAATTAAGTAGCTTCTTCTACGCACGGAAGAGTGTTCCGTGAGACCTGCTGACCGAAGCGCAACACTGTCGCGTGGAGACGTGTAGTATTCACTTCGGTTTTGTCATTCCGGTCCAAAGGGGACCTTCTATCGGTCTCTCTCGTCTGTTGCACTGCGTGCAACCATTTAACTTAGGCGTAGAGAATCGTGGAAGTCGGTGAACAAGGTGACCAGGCTTTCCGTGGGTTGCGGATTTTGAGCTTGTCCGTTAACGTGTTGACCTTCGCAAATACTGGTTTACCGGTGACGTGCATTGCAGCAGCGACGCTGGGGGCGACATGCTGTGACGCCTTGTCCAACCACAGTGCGTTAGATTGTATTACGTGGGTGTTCTTGTTGACGAATATGTCAGATCCGTATCTTTACACCAGCAGCTAACTAGAATGGCGCCTCCATGTGGACGCCACCAACCCTGCCGCGCACGTTTGCGTCTCTCGGGTAACCCGGCATTCCGTAATGAGTAGTACGTTTACGGACTATCTAAACTCCCTAAAAGCAGGTATGTTTCCGGAAGACGGAATTGAGTGCTGTCTCTTGTGAGCCTTGTCACCAGGCGTTTTAGCGCGGAAGTTTTTGGTACTAGCAGCTTCTGCGTTCCAAAGCTGGTGCTCTTTGCGTCTGACTGTGCGCGTGCGAGCGTCTATGTCTAGGTATTCTCTTGTCATCTCCAAATGCTTACTGGTACATTTTAGCGCAGCATTACCGCTGATGCCAGGTGCGAGCTCATGAGCTAGAGATAATCTGTGCAGCGCGCGTAGAGGTCGTATTTTTGCCCAGGGCTCTAACCGGTAACGAGGTAGCGGTGGCGCTATGTGAAAAACGAGCTCATGCAGGAAGGGATACTTTTGCGGAACTCGGGCTGTCGATCGCGCTGTATTCCCGGTCGCGTTTGCACTTACAGGCATTAAGAACCTTTGCTTTCATTGTAATAGCTTTTTTATGGACTGTCACTCAACTAATTCCCAATGCTTTGTGTTCGTTGCGCAGGATGATTTCACTGCAGCCTGTGCATTTACAGCGCCCACAGTTCATAATGATTTCGCATGCACTCGAGCCAGCTATTCGCCATTCTAACTTCGCACTCTCCAAGAAGCAAACAGACCAACAAATGGGGCTAGTTGGTTCATCTTGGATTTCTTTTAAGAAGCACTACAGGATGAAACAAGACACGAAGCGCAAGTTGACAGGACAAAACGCGTTTGTCCTGTCAACTTGTGTTTCCGTCTTGTTCATTCGGGTAGCACTTTTGTGTCAGCGCGTTCTTATAGAGACATCCAAGCTTGCTTTACAAGAACAGAAAGACGTGCGAGTTTGTAGCAGTGCTTAATTGACCTAACAGTGCGAGTTACAGGCAAAACCAAAGACGAGAGGACGGCCTGACAGGTGCTGACTTCAGCTTAACGTTCATTCTAGACACAAAGCAGTTTTTATCTACCGCCGCCACATACAGTGTATGCACGTTATGACGGCCTATGAAAAGTGCTTTTCGTCTAGAATAAACGCTAATTTTGAATTCATTGTCTGTACAGTCTCCTTCCCAGCTCGGCTTTTTGTCAGGCTCGCGCTGTCAGGCCAATTATACTGATATACTTTAACGCATATTCAGTCCACATATAGGTACAAAACAGCGAAGCAAGAAGCCTTCTTTCCTTGATATATATATATATATATATATATATATATATATATATATTTTTAATCTCTGGTAGTAAGCTCGAAACAAAGGCAGAGGAGTGCCGTATAGGGCCTACTGCCAGATTTCTCCGGCCTCTTTTCTCGTCAGTGCCTTCATCCAAACGCCGCGCGTTTATTTCCGGGGCCCCGAAGACCGCGGGAAAAAAAAACGACCGCGCTTTCGTGTTCTATGTGTGTGTGCGCGCGCTCGCTCGTTCTCTATGTGCATCTGCTGGGCAGCGAGATGGGACTCCCACGAGCACCGTACACGCGAATATAGCACCGGGGGGTTGTTTACCAATTCATGGAGTGGTGCGCCTCCACCGATGATGCCGCGCGCGACGGTGCAATTCAGAGCGCGCTGCGGAACGGACCTTCTTCCGGCCATTCGAAGGGGGATGAACTGCAGTACCTCGTGTCTTCGTGCGGGCGCAGTGGGTATATGCGTACATCGTTCTGTATAGCCGTATATTGCGGGACCCCGTGGTCGGCGTACGTCCCGGAATTCGGCTTCACTCGGCTTGGCTCGGCTTACGGAGGCTGTCTCTGAGCCACGCGCTGCTCGCGGCGGTGCACCGGCCCGCGATGGGACGCAGCAAATCATCGGCCGTTATTGGTGGACACACCGTTTCCCTTTTCCCCCGCTTTCCTTCTTTCCTGCGTATCCGTCAGACCTCGGTGCCCGCGCCGTCGGCTTCTCGAAAGTGTTAGCGTGCTGGAAGAGGGAGGGTGATAGGCCCTAAAAAATGTGAAATTTGGTAACACTTTGAAAGAAAGAAAAAAAAAAGAAGGGGGGGGGGGGGGGGGGGGGGGCTCGTTTCTGTGCTCCCTAAGCGTGTTGCTACTACCGTGCTCGTTGTTATTTTTGGCGCAAAACTGGAAAAAAAAAATTTTCTCATCGGTGTTTCCACCTCGGCCATTCGAAGCGTGCCACCCGAATTGCTGCGGTCTGACGGGAGAACGCAATAACGTCAAGCCGTCCATCCGTGGCTCGCGTGAAAAACGTGCGTTTTTCCTTTCCTCTATTCCTTCTTTTCTCCATCCTTGCGCTGCCCGAGGTGAGTCGTGAAATTACATTTTTGCAGTTGTTAAAATCATTTTTTTTTTTTTTGCGTGCTTGCCGTTCATTTTCCGCGCGGATGTTTTTGGCTCGGCTAATACACGAATATGGAGATGCTACGGCGTTCCATCATTTTAGGAAGGCGAAAGGAAAACCTCCGAGACGTGTGCCAAGTGGTTAACTTTCGCGCTGCCTGGTAAATTTCTTGGCAAACATGTGCTAATTTGACAGTATCTATCTAGCCGCCTACGTCTTTGTGCTCTTATGGTCGTTTCGTTAACTTGGTACGTGCCAAAATTGGCATATTATGACAAGAGTATATGACGAACATAAATGATATGTCATGACACGCGTGTCATGTAGGTCATGAAACTGCTGCCTACGTTCTGGTGTTCTCATGGTCGTTTCGTTAACTTGGTAGGCTCTCCGCACACTGCTTCGCATAACATCGATTCCCACAGGGCGTGGGATCTGACGGATCTTTTTTTTTTCCTGACGAACGACCGAGAGCGTGCGAGTCCTGCAGCACTGTGCAACCCCGTCACTCGATGTTTATTCCTTGAATTCTTTAACCAATTCTCAGCCGCTTGTGATCTTACAACGTTACTCAATGACGTCCTATAGACACTGTGCGCTTGTGCCGAGCAGCTTGGCTTCCTTAAGGCTTTTCTTTAAATACGTTTTACCGAAAGGGTGGTCTAGGACGCTGTGAAAGAATAAATTGGCGTTAATTTCTTCATCTGCTGCAGCCCTTGCGCCATAAAACACCACACATCATCATCATCTTCATCTGCTGCAAGTTACTTGTTCGCGAGTTTTGTGAGCTTGTTTGTTCTTTTGTTTCATTTTTTTTCTTGTTTTATTTTGGTGAAGTGCGATACTTGTTCGGTGCTTCTACTTACAGGCTCATAGAATAAAACATGCATTTTACGTGTCAATATGTTAACTTTTGTTTCTGGTGTTCGTACGCCACACGCATTCTGTTTGGTTGTTTTGCTCGCATGTGTATCACATGATAGAAATTCAAGGCCTCGCTAGAATCCGGTGCGCACGTGCTGTTTCTTACATCACAATGCGCACGGGAACGGAGAAAATGCTTCACACTTGAAATTTATGGTGTACTTTATCCAAAAACGTAAACGGGCGTAATCGAGTTTTGCCTTATGGCAAACCACCCAAAGGCTGTGAAGTTAAAACGTACAGAAGGGATGGGACTGTCTTATGTAACCCGTAGTTTTCCACCGTGTATATATAGAGAGAAAGAATAAAAATAGTGAGCTTAACCAAGGTCGCGCCCACTGTCTACCACCTATATTTCTGTAGCCTTTACACCTTGCCATGCACAATGATTCCATTTCCGTACAAAGAGTCGCTCATTGGGTAGCTTAGCCTCTCGTGTGAATCTTGTTGTGAATTTGCAAACGGACAACGTAAATGAGGCATTGTCATAACGTAAAGTAAACATAAAGGGAACATGAAGTAAACAGATCGGATGGGAATGATTGTGTGTATTGACAAATCGAAAACACGGTTGGCAATGATTGTGTGAATTCACATATTGAAAACACAAAGGAGAAGTCAGCATATAACGTAAGCATGAATTGAACATGAAGCAAACAAATATCACGTGAATCATGCGGTCAATTCTCAAATGGGAAACTTAAAGGAAGCATCAACGCAAGTAATGTAAACACCGAGGATGCTTAATCGAAAACATAAAACGCAATTGGCCTGTGATATACTGTATATCGCTTCCGTTGCTGCTGACACCTTCAGTCGTTATCTCCTTTGACGTGCCCCTCAATTCTGATTCTCCTTCCGACATTCTGCAACATCGTCGTTTCGGTTTTTATTCGCGCGCCGCTCTGCTATAGCCGTGGTTTCGATTGTCGGTCGTGGTGGTCTCCGAGCGCACGAAAGCGTAATAAAGAGTGGCCCGCTATACATCGGCGGTGGACGGCGCACCGGGCGCGAACAAAAGTTGCCGGCCGTGGGTAAGGTAACCTCGTTAGGCGCCGGCTTAATTGCATTACGAGCACCGGGCGAGCGCCTTAGCACATTTAGGATACCATGCCAGCGAATAAAAAAGAGAAAACGCGTACGAACGCTACACGAGGTCCTCTTCGTCGGCGCATTTCGAGTGCGCTTCGCGGTTCGGCCGACTATCGCGCGAGCGGTGCTCCGCAAATTGACGACGACGACGCCGGTCGCGTTACGACGGTCTCTAAGCGAACCCTATATAGAGCGATCAGCCGACCTTCGGACGCGTACGTCGTAACCCCGCGCCGGCCGTCGCTGGAAGTCGTCTTGTATAGCCCCTGTAACGCCCACCCATGGTCGCGCAATGTGCACCGTGGCTGCATAGGGGTGCGGATAACGCTTTGCATTCGCTACTAGATTTTTTTTTTTTTTTTGCCGGCATTCCCCGACCCTTAATTAACCTGGCTGGGGTGCGACTCGAGAGAGAGGTCGTTTTGTTTACGTCTGCGGGGCGGGCCGACTCGGGTATTCGCGAGATTCGGCGCGGGCGGAACCGATTCTTTGCTTGCCGCCGTAGGTTAACGCGTGACGCGTGTGTCCGTCGGTGCTGTCGCTAAAGTTCGTTTGGAAGAGAGAGAGTGATTCTGGCCATTTATTTGTATATATAGTTTTGGCGTGATCATTACGGAGGCGCAGCGCGATTCGTACGTTACGTCCGCTTTTGTAAGGTGGTGACAAATAAGGAAAGTGCAGTGGTTGCCGGCCTAGTCATCACATATGGGCGTACTTGACAGTGGCATCGCACAAAATAAAGTTATTCGTGCCTTAATTAGGAAATTGGTGACAGCGGCAACGACACGCCGTTTTTTTTTTTCTTAAAGCAAGCCGAATCCACAACTCGGGTCGCTATTTGGGCGTATTGATGTGCCATTAGTATAGATTACGTATATAGCGTTAAGCTAGATTGACGCGACGGGCCGGATCGCTAATTTAGGGCGTTGACGAGCGTAACGGGGCTGAGCTGTAACGAATCGCTCCGCTAGCAGTTCGCCTACGGCGTTATTGTGCGTGGCTCGATTAGGCGACACTTAGCATCGTCATGTTCGTCCGAGCATTGAATCGTAGTTACGTTTAGTTATCCGTGAATCCAGATTTATGGACGAGGACAATAGGAAGAAACAAATGACGCATTCGTGTATCATTTGTCGCTTATTGTCGTCCGAACCAACTTGTATACGCTATATACTGTTTACGATCCCTGGTTTTTGGTGCATCGAAAGGGAATTCTTATACGTTGATGCAATGCTCGGAACATTTCAGTCGTCCGTAACTCTGATATGCATGCACGCCAGACTCACAGACAACTTTTTGTGCCGTGTGTAGCTTTCTTGATATCTGTAACTTGGCTTATTGGCTCCGGTTTTGTTCTGGAAACGTTGAAGAAAGAAAGAAAGAAGAAAGAAAGAAAGAAAGAAAGAAAGAAAGAAAGAAAGAAAGAAAGAAGAAGAAAGAAAGAAAGAAAGAAAGAAATGTCTGCGCCTAATTGCGGGCGCAATAATATGGTCGATGAGTTTTGCACTCACCGAATCACATTCCTTCGCACTGGTCACTCCATTATGTTATAATTGGCGTTGCCGTTCCTGTAAGCGCGTTATGTGGTGGGTGGTTGAAGCGGAGAATTTAATAAGGTACCGCCAGACCGTGGTTCAGATTGACGGCGGCATACGGTGGAACGGTTTCTTCTCCATTCGGACGTGCGGTTCTTCGTCCCGGGTATTATACGAAAGTTTTCTGATGTCATGTGTAGCGGCGACGCACAATTCTGATTGCTTTCCGACCGGGAGCCTGTATAGACGTATAGAGCTACCTTTTATTTCGTCTCTAAATCGCGAAGCCTGGGCCTATACAAGACCGCACTCACGCAACCACATACACACATTGAGGTGCGCAATGAAGCGGAACTATCCGATTGGAATTGTCGTTCTCTGAGAAGGTGGATTGAAAAAAAAAAAAACGAAAAAAGAAAAGATGGAGGGAGGGAGGAAGGATGTTGCAGTGAATGACGAAGATGGTGGAAAACGACTGACATGTACAAAACAAATTTTTATTACGCCAAGTTACGGTTCGTTTCCTTCCTTTAATCCGCGCCCATTTATTAAATCCTTTTTTAAAACGATTTAATAAAAAGTTTCTCTTGAGAGAGCCGAGTTCCTAGCACGATGGTTGGGACGAGGGCACCCTGTCGCGATATTTTTCTTCCGTCATGGCAGTGTATATTTTGTTTGGCGATCTTTCTTGTCCGATTCTTCCGTTTTTATTTCTTTAGAACCTTCCTCAGTTCGGCGCCAGGTTACTTTCTGTGGAGGGTGCACTTCATTTGAGAGTTCTGACTCTTTATTTCCTTTCTTTATTGTTTTTTTTTTTTACGTTACTATGTGGCTCAAGTTTCCTTGCGAATACCGTTCCGGTTTTCTTTTCTTTTTTTCTCACTACCGTTCTGGTCCGGCCACAAAAAGGACGGGAGCCGAGAGATGTGCTCGCTCGCGAGAAAAAATAATGGAGCAAACACAGACGTATACACGCCGAACACACAACGTGTACAGAAAAGCAAGCGGCAAAGGGATACGGCGTACAAGAAGCGGAGAGAAAAACGCAGTGGGTCATCAAATCACCAAGGTAATCACGAAACCGATCGGAAATGCGACGCACGCAGATATGAGAGGTATAATCGGAAAATTCCTTTTTGTCTCCGACGGAAGAAAATATGTACCGCGCGCCCTCTACTTGTGCGCCGCGGGAAAAGTTTCGCCGGGTCGCTGTTGCCTTTTCTTCCCTTTCCACCAATCCCCTTTCCCGCTATCATCCTCTATCTCCCCATGTCTCCTTCTCTTCCTGTGAGTCTCCTTTCTCTTACACTCTCTATTTTCTATGCGTACTTTGGTCTTTCTGAACCTTTCTTTCTTCTTTCTTTCCGCGTTCTCTCTCTCTCTTTTTTCTCCTCCTCCCTTCCCACCCGTCGTGCTTTTGTGGCTGAGACATGTTCGCATAGTTCGAGGCACTCGCCAAGGAATTCTGAAACAGTTCCAGCGTAAAAGATGGAATGAAAGGAGAATTGTATCAGCTCTTTTCGCCGCCTGCTTTTAATCACGACCGCCCCGCCATCCCTTGTGTTTGCTTTGGGGGGAAAAAAGCGATACGGCGGTCGTCGCGAACTTTCGCCTTCCTTCGACCCCTCGCTGTATGGCATCGCGTCGTCGTCGTCTTATTCTTATTCTCGTGCTCAGCCGTGGTGCCGCCACTTTCCTCGCGCGCCTGATTTTCAGCTCCCGCGCATTTTGATTACCATGCCGTGCAGTCACCGTCTTCGGAAGCGCCGCGCGGAGGTATTATATATGTAAAATCGTAGCGGCGCCTTTTGTGCTTGCAGCTTTCGGGGTCCGCTCGGTAAATAGCGAGACGGGGAACGAGACGGCGTCAAAGGAGAGGGGGAAAAGAGCACAGATATATTTAAGCAAGCATGCATCTTAGCGCTATAAGAAAAAGATCATATATATATATATATATATATATATATATATATATATATATATATATTCGGCTTAGCTGAGTGGTTTATGCGCTCTTACGCTGGGAACGAGTCGAGGGAACCCCGCGCTGCCTTTGCATTGCAGTTAGGCGCCCGCCAAAAAAAAAAAAAGAGTAAAACCTGCCTTTGCATATGCGTCTACGTCGTCAAATGATTGTCTCCGTATGTATCGGCTGTAGTGTTCTCTTGAGCGCAGTATTGACTGTCGGGCGATGAGTATTATTCTTCCTCCTTGGAGGTATAGAACTCATGTATAGAGAGGGAGAGATCTGTCATGCTGCTCCAAATGCCGAGAATGAAATAAATAAATGAAGAAGCAATTACAAATGTAGATACTGTGTGGCCTTGTCTGGCAACACTAAATGGCACCCCCATCCTCGGCTTCGAACTGGATTTCTTACTTTAAAAAAAAAAATGTAGCGGCTGCTCATACTTCGCGGATGTATACAACTGCACAGCCACAACATATTTCACAAAATGGTGTCCGCGAACGTTTTCACATGGGCGTACATACGCATGTTTAAACGAAGATTAGTACTTGAGGCAGCTTCTGCAGGTAGTGATTGCAGTCTGTATCCGCAAAGGAACTCGGTACGGGTCGTGTATCGTTTAGTTGAAGTGGTTTAACTGCTTCAGGTCTTGAAAGTAAATAGCACTCATACGTAGCGCTCGGCTCTATATAGGTCCAATGACATTACGTAACACGGCGGGCTTGATACGACACAGTGTTTAATTGAAATTTGATATTGGGGTCGTTCCGGGTGTTTATTAAATTAGCTCGCAGTCGACGCTGTGACGAATTAATCTCGCCGCCTCTTCCCGGTATTTGCCTTCAAAAGACCGAACTCGCGCTCTCTCTCAGAACGTTGAAACCGCACTGCCGCGACAATGATTGAAAAAAAAAATGCGTCGCGATTAACTAATAACTCATTACTCGCCACAGATTACTTTCCCAGCTCCTGGGGGAGGCAGGCGGTTGATGAAAGCGACACGGGCCCCCCAGAGCCGGCGCCTGCTTAGGACAGCAGGCGCGCGTTCGCGTGCGCTGGTGGTAGCCGGCCAATCGGGAATTCCTGAAGCGGTGATTGCGAACCCGAAAAGCGCGGCTTGGCCAGCACGGAGGGGGCGGGTGCGGGTTTGAGCGAAAGGGATGTGAGGCGCTTGCAGGGGGGCGAGCGAGCGAGCGACAGACCGAGAATTACGGTGGCACGGGGTTCTTTCAGCGGCGAGGAAACCGCGGAATCGGCTTGATGCCACCGTAGGCACGCCGATGCCCGCACTTCCGCGGCCGATGCCGGCGAATTGCCGCCCCCTCTCCTCTCTCACCCCGTGGTACACTGTGTGTGCGGGCATTCTTAATGCCCGCTGCCGTCCCTGGAAACGATTACGAGCCGGCGAGGTCTATTAAGGCGGGCTTCGCGAGTTTCTCAATATTTTCGCCCGCGTGCCAGCGACGGTTACGTCTTACGGTGGCCTTCCCCCGCGCGGCGCGCATTAATCGCCGGTGCCGGTGGGGCGACGTCGTGATCCGAATGTGCTCTGCTTCCTCTTGCCTCTGCCGTCTTGCGTATTCTGTCTTGCTATCTCTCTTCACCTCGTGCACCGAGCGGTGGTAGCTTTTGTTTGTCCGTTGCTTCATCGTGGTCGGCCATTTGTCATTCATGCTTGTGAAAAAGAAAAGTAAGACAAAAGAAAGCAGCCTGCGGGGGGAACACGTCGTATCTCAGAAAGCAGTGCATACCTAATACTTCGCGAATACTGCGTGATATCACCGTTGGCACGTTCCGAAACGGGCGTGGTATTCGCGCGCTAATGTCCACTTGCGCGGTTCTGATCAAACTTGGATCTTTGTATCGAGCGTAGTATACGCGGGTCCTTTTGACATTTTACGCCTCCGCATTTGTCGAGCTATGGCGCCGTGTCTTTGACAGCGAGCGCGCGCGTATAGCAGCGTCGACTGACCCTTTGTTCGCCCCTCCCCTCTTGCTTCGCAGGTGCGAGCCCCCAAGAGCCAGTCTCGCAGCGCCGCCGTTCCCCCAGGACGCTGTGGGCTTCGTGAGCGAGCCCACTCGACCCTTCCAGGGCAGTGTTCTCCGAGTAAGTGCGTCTACGCGTTTTCATTCCTATACCACTCGCCGTGTATACGTATATATATGCTACGTTTACATACGAGTAAACTGGACAAAGGTTGTGTTGAGTCGCATTATCGGGCCGTATAAAGTGATAGTCGGCTTCGTATACAAACGCGTCGAGCCGAGTGAGCGCCGAGGCAAGTTCGGTTAGCCTTTCTCTGTCGTCAAGCGGAGCATAATCGACTCGCCCGACTTACTTGTCAAGGTGCGCGTAATAAGTGGCTGGGTCAACTCGACTTCTGACTCGACTTCTGACTCGACTTCTGACTCGACCTGCTCGCTTCGAGTTCATGTGAACGGAGCTATAGTACTTAGAAAGAAAAAAATAGTAGCGCGAAAGGAACGGGGACGAAACGAGAACACAGGACTGGCGCTATAGTCCTTCGTTAAGATTTGGGTTTATGCACGCGTATTTCGCATCCGTAAGTGGATTCGTGTTTATTTTTTGTTAAATGTTTTTTTTTTTTTTTGCTAAGAAATCAGCTGCTGGCTTTGAGAAGAGGTGTGTTCCTTGTGGTTTGTAGATTTCCGCATTGTTATTTTTTTTTCTTAGCTTTTCAAAGGTATTGCACGTGCCTCTTTTTCCACGCTTCGCTTGCTAGTTAGCTTGCTCTCACTCTTTTGAGACACTCGACAATTAAGTAGTATTACTAGCGACGAGAAATCCGCCGTTGTGTGAATGAACAGTGATAACGGCCGAACGAAGAGGCGTATATTGACCAGGAAAATACGCGAGGCCCACCGGAGTGTGGGGGAGTCGGAACGAGCTTGGGAGCTTGAAGGCGGACTGCGCCGTGATACGCGAGAACCTCGCCGTTGCCACGGAAATTTGCCGTACATGTTGATCGACGCTGGCGTCGGCGTCACTTCGAAATCGCGCAGCGCGGGGGGTCACGTCGTAAACCAGGCGCGACAGATGCCGCCGCGTTGAAGGGCAGCTTGCTTCTTGACGCTGACGGGGCCGATCAGTCAAGAGACCACCGAGACGCAACTCAATCTATTTGCGCTGGAGAAAGCGCAGCACTATGAACAAGGGGCGCTCGTCGTCGCTCCATCACGCAAAGTTGCGGAAAATGAGCGGGACCCGATACGCGTCCTGTATATATATATATATATATATATATATATATATATATATATATATATATATATATATGGGCACTGCTTTTGATACCTTCGTCATATTCGTAATCTTACAAAAACTTACTACTTCCTCTCAAAGCGGCGGTGTTGAGGCATCGGTTGGAGGACTCGATGTAGAAAGAGGCGCTTTCACTTTTCTGCCTGACAAGTGAAACTTGGGCCTGTGTAACGTAGCGATGCCTTTCGCTCAAATATACTCCTTTCTTTACGTTGCATCCGCTCACGACTGGCCGATCCTGGTGATAAGGTAGGCGGAGCACCGCTCGGACCATAGACGAAACGGGAGAAAAAAAAAAAAAAAGCACTTGTAAACGGAATCGTTGCACTATCGTCTCATTGGTGTGCTTTGTATGTCAGTTTGCGTTGGCGCCATATAGACTAGTTGGTTCGCGTTGACGTTCATTTGCAGTGGAAAACATGCCGCGCTGTCCGATGTCGACCTACCTCCGGCACGCAAAATACGGTGTCTAACGCAGTACGTTGGTCTATATCCATGTATAGATAGTTATAGCCAGCGCTTAATATCACGCAATTGGAGAGTGCGTATACGTGCCAGAGGGGTAGCGGTGAAGGTAAGACTCGCACAAAATCTAGTCGGTTGCGAACTTATCTGAAAACCGCAGGTAACTGTAATATTATGTTCAGCATGTACTATATGGGAAGTGTTGTTACTCTACACGCGAGACGATCCAGTCTTGGGAAAGTGGTAGCGACATCGCAGGAAAGAGACCGAGGACCACAGCGAAAAGAACTTTTTTTTTTTTTTTTAGCTACTTGTTGCCGCCCGATTCTTGGCCTATCCATACCCTCAGTGGGTGCGAGCCATGATAAAGGATCATCATCATCATCAAGTGTGGCTCTAAACAAAGCCACATGCTCGATAGGAAACAACGGCAGCTAGTAGTTGAGTAGAAGAGTTTGCTGCGCGAGTTGGTTCTTAGCCTATAGAGGGTACATATTGGGCGCGACGCGGAAACAAGGACTTAGTAGGAGGGAGTAAGAAGGGAGAGAGTGAGCGCTCTGTTCTTTCTGAATCCCTCCTACTAAGTCTTTGTTTCCACGTCGCGCTGATATGTAGCCCCTAAACAGCTAGCCGCGGTTTGGACCCGGGACTTCACTGTGCACCACGCCATGACGTCGAGGTAGCGAAACAAGGTGAAAGTGTTGCTTTCAACTTGGACGCCGGTTAGCTATCTAGTCTTGTCATTGTGCCTTTCACGGTGCCGCGCCGTCACACCTGTGTCTCGCTTCGTGCACAATTTAATAGTACACGACCCCGTCTCTAAGGTGGTATTTAACGCTGCTTTTTACAGGGTGTCGCCGCCGCCATCGCTGCCGTTTTCGGCTGCGTCAGGCTTCTGCGGTGACGGAGTGTACACGGAAATGTATACAGGCGCCTGGCTAAAGCTTTTGGTTCCCATGTTTTTTTTTTTTTTTTTCCTTTTTCTTTTTTACGTCCTCGCTAAGTTTGAACCACAAAATCATGCCTTGCGTTTAGTGGTCAGCGGCGGATAATTAGCGACGTGAGTACACGGGCGATAGTGTTTTTTCACCCTCCTTCTTCGCAGGGAGGCCGCTGTTGGGTTAGTATATAGTTGAACCCCCGACTTCACCTTCCATAGCAGAAACACCCTGTAACCGCTTACTAAGCCGAAGAGGTGCGGTCTTTTTGTATACCGCGTCGCGTATTTCTCGCACTTTGCCGTGGCGGTATCTCTCGGAATTGTTCTTCGTCGGGCGAGTCTCTACAGGTGAGCACTGGTGCGTAGCCCACTGCCGGGGCACCGCGTCCTGATTAAGGTAGGAGCGCGCACGGCGCGGCGCTTCCGCCGAGACGTGGGTAGAATCACTTCGCTCAGCAGCAGATGGCCCCCGTTTCCAACGAGACCCCCGAGATCCGACGCGCCGCGTCTCTCTCGCTTTCCCGTGTGCGGTATCTATCCCGTCGGCTGCTTGTTTTTCCCCATCCGTCCCTCGAAAGTTGTGCATGCAGCATTCAAGAGCGCGTGGTGCTCTGCGGAATTGCGTCGGCGCCGTGTGTATAGTACACTCTATAGTACGGAGGGAGTGGAGAGAACTAGGGAGAACGGGCCCCCGGCACCATCTGAGCGGCGCGGAGAGTAAGCGATGGACGCCTCGGAGGCGCGCATCTAGTGGCCCATGTTGTTGCGTGCAAGACTTACGTTTGCTTGCTTCTTCGCGGAGAAGAACCATCGCCCGCTGGAAGCTCGCGCGGTTTGGAGAAGTCCCGCTTTTGGCGCTCCGAACGAGCGCCACGCGTCGTGCATTATGCATGGGCGAGGCCGTTCTTTTGACCGCGTCCTTCTCTCGTCCGTCGGCGGCAAGCCGGGGAAGAGGCGATTCCTCCCTCTCAAAGTGGACCGGGGGATCGCGGTTGAGCGAAATTGCGGGGCTGCAGTGGATTTCCTCTACTTCTTCAGCTACTTCTTTTTTTGTCTTCCTGTTTTTTTTTGTGTGTGTTTTTCTCCTTCGCGTAATAGACGTAAGTAATGAGAGCCGCCGAACAGTGCTCGAGAAGTGTGCGTTTCCCGCAGGTGCTTCCGGCAGGTTTAGCGAGTTCCGCGGCTTCATCTAAATTTGTATTCGGTTGCGGCATTGCACGCTGCGCTTAGGTGGTGTCATTAACCATCCTCTTCGTTAGACATTACCCCGTTCATCTTCTCCTTCGGATGTTGCCTCGGTTGGTTGAAAACTATACCATGTTTACTCGATTCTAACGCGCACTTCTTTTTGGCAGAACTTAGCTTAAGGATGACAACTACGTTAAAATAGAGTACGAAACAGAAACTGCAATGAGTAGTGTCTGAATACGATCCACCAATCTCGAATCCGGCCTCCCAATCACGAAGGCCATTCCTTGCCGTACTGAGGGGGCCGCGAGCTGTTGGGAGCGCCGCAAGTTTGTCATCATTGGCCACCTTTGGCGACCTCGGAGTTACAAATTTTGATCGTCTCGAGTGAGATGAAATCCCAATGTCTCTCTCTTGTGATGAACATCTCGTGTGAGAGCGATAAAAAATATTGCATTTCGAGAATTTTTCATATTTTTTTTTTTTTACTTCATCGAGCTGCGCATCGTGATGGAGGGTGTTGTATTTTACATTTCTGGCTATGAAAAAGCGGGTGGACGTTAGTATCGCGGGCGCCTCAGGGTCGAATAAATGCGGTATGTAATATTTCGTGCCCCACTTTTATTCACTTTTTTTTTCCCCCTTGTGTTGTCTCTTTGTGCACTGTTCACTACAAGTTGGAGCATCAAGTTTCGTTTTCGTTATCGTTCGGACGAGACAATTCGTCCAAACGCGGGCGCGTTGCGAAAAGAAATAAGTAAACAGTAAAAAAAAAAAAAAAAAAAGAGTTGCGCGAGAACTGGAAGTACACCAAGAGCAGCGCGTGCATAATTGACGGTGCGTTTCGAGCACATGGCTCGGCGTTTTAGTTTGTTCCCCCCCCCCCTCCCCCTTCCCAAAGCAGCGCTGCCGGGCACGCTGCTGCATATGTACGCGAGGAGTGCGCCCGGTATTCCTTGAAACGAGTATACTGTTTAGAAGGGACCGTGTTCTCTTTGCTCTTAGCCGCGTCGCCTCTCGAGCTTTAATTCGGCGCGCTCCCTCACGTTGCGTTTTTCATGCGCGCTGCGTTCCGCCTGTTTGCACGACGCTCCGCCGGCGCATGAGCGCAGTTCGCCGGCGGCTCCCCTGCGCTTGCTGCTCCCGCCTGAGCTTCAGCGTTAACTACTCAACTCGTGCGCGCAGTGTCGCATTTCAAACGACCTCCGGGGATCCCGGCGACGGCACGCGCGAGCCGCACGGACTCGCGCGTGCGTCTCCCTCTCCTTCTTTCTGGCTGCTGCGTGTTTCGCGCATGCTCGAGTGCGTGTCTCGTGGGAGAGGACGTTAGCGCTGCGCGAGCACGCTGAGCTCTCGCGGCGGCTGCGCGAGCTCAAAATTAGATTTAGCTCAGTGGGGCTTGTTTCCAAGTCGCGGGCTTTTTTTCGGGGCCGCAGGTTTTTCCGTGCCGGGGAATCAGCCTGGCGCATAAATCCGGAACGAGCTTGCTCGCGAGGGAAAGGAAGGAAGGAGGGAGGGTTTCTCCGCCACTCGTGGTGGCTGAGTCGAGAGTAATCCTCGCGGGCCGCACAACAGGTCGCCGTGTTTCTTCGCGTCTCACTCGCGCCCACCGCGTCGTTGATGCTCAGCGGAGAGCGCACGCACGTCGCTTGGGATGCGCGTGCATCGGTTTCTTTTCTTTCTTTCTCTCTTTTTTTTTTTTTTGGCCCGGTGAAGCCGAGGAAGAACGAGGTGGCGCACGGGCGAAGCCCCCCTGTCCATTACGAGGGCACTTGAAGCGCTCGCACCTTTCTGCTCTCCGGTCGTGTCGTTTGTTTCGACGGAGTCTCTACATGCGCGCCCTTGCGACCGGAATGCGCGTATGTACGAGTATGTGTGCGACCGGCGACGCTGTTTGTGCGCAAAAGTGTACCTGGCCTGCTGCTAATGTAGGTGTTCCTATTATATGCGGGTGCACCGTGATGGTGCTCGTTCGTCGGCGAGCGAGCAAGCAGTCGCGTCGTGTGATTAAGCGAAACGCGCGCGGTCGTCCTCGCTCGAGCTTTTTCTAAATGGGAGCGCGCGAGCGACGTGGAGTAACGTTGTTACACGTGCGGCATCTCAGTACGCGAGAAGCATGCACCGGGAGACGCGAACTTCTTCTCCGAGTTTCGTACCAGCGGACGTCGATTTCAGCGAGACGCCGGTACAAGAAGCGGGCGTTGCAGTTGTCTGGGAGGAGTGGCTGGGTTTCATGCTAGAGCGCTTGCCATACATGCAGAGTCGCCGTCACACTTAACGGTATAATGCTACCTAAGAACCCGAAATTATGTTTCTTCGTGCCGACGCAACTAGTGTGCACGTGACCGTCGAAGTAGCGCTTTGGAAACACTACTTTAGTTTGTCTGTTTGGTGAAACTAGCGATTTTTGCTCTCTAGGGTCTGTTATGTGAGACGCGCTTTTCGGCTGTCTTATTTACGTTCCGCAGGTCGTTTCAGCTGTTGAACGCATTTGCCGTTAATCAGTAGTTGCACCACAAATGCTGCTTGTTTCCTGCCTTTTTATTGCGATAGCAATTATATGGACATTCCAGGGGAATTTTCGCATTTCGCCGTGATGTTCCGTATAGCATATATTTATGTATATGTGTGCTATATGCTTTTAAATGTTTTACATCCAAAGTAGTTGCTATACTATGCAACTGGCGAAGTTGCTCAGACCAGGTCTTATGTTCTTCACTAAATGATTCCTCAGACTTAAAAGAAATACAGTGCACAAGCACAAATCATAGAACATTTTATTCACAGTGCATCCATTTTTTTTTTAATCTTAAGTGTTCTGGGACTATATAAAGTGTAAAACAATATTAATTCTCACAGTCTGAAAGCGATGTAATTTCACTAGCGCCGCTCATTACGGGCAGCGCAGTGGCGCCTGAGCGATGTGATTACGGCCTTACACGGAACATGAAAGCTTTTAAAGGACCCAGAAATTTTGGTGCGCTCGCCTATAGTAAGTACAGCGTCGGAGGAGTGCAAAGGCGACGTTAAACCATGCTACCGCTGTGAGTGCTTCGCCCATCGTGCGAAACTGCCACCTTTTTTCTTTTTTTTTTCTTTCTTTCCACTTCAATGCTTTTGCACAAATTAAAATGACCTGTGTTCGTTATGCGCCTTGCGCCATGTTCACAACTTTAACTCATCACCCATCGGCGAAGTGGGCTATAAAGTGCTATGAAATCTAGGATCACCGATTAAATTTGCTGTTTTCATTTTTTCCCCCTTGAGCGATGCACGTGGCAGTTGCTCCTGCTTTCCCTAATCCACTTTTTTTTTTTATTCCGATAGCTGTGGCTGTTATTGTTATTCCTATCCTCCTGCAAGACTATTTTGATCGCCATCTGTTTTAACGCATAACTAAGCAAAGAATTCCGATCTGCGATCGGCTGCGGCAAAGTTTTCAGCAGCGGGCCATAAACAGTATCTCTCTGCAGGTGTGCGTCAAACGCGAGTAACAAGTTAAAAAAAAAAAAAAAAACCGCTTGCGACGGCGCCCAACGCCGTGGGCTACGCGCTCTCCGGAACGCCGTGGCTCGTATATATTCAAGCTCCTTAGCTCCATGCTATCGGTACGTGCTTAGAGAAAGACCGCCGCTGGCCGTGTATAGCTTGCTGCGTCTTGTGCGGATAACGGGTTAGAGAGGCATGTTTCGCCCATAAGCAAGAAGATTCCCCGAACCCAACTGCGCGTGCATTGAGGTTATTCGCCGCCGCAGCTGACAGACGGAGCGCAGGGCGGGAAGTGAAGCGAGAGGAATTCATGCGCCGATCAAGCGTGCGGTCGCGCTTCAGCGTTAAGGTGATGGGGAAGATGAGGATCGGGGTGGTGCCCCGCCGGAATTTCATTTTGTTTCGGGGACTCATCCCCCTGCCCATCGTTGATTCAACGGCGCGCGCGCTTCGGCAACGTTCGAACTCGTGTAGGTCACGCTCGTTTCCCTTTAGAATGCGGCGGCGCAGTGTCGAGCTCGGCTGGGCGCTTTTTCGGTTTTTGGTATCAAAAGAGCAGAGGGGAGCGAAGGAAAAAAAATTGAGAGAGAGAAACAAAAACGGAAATGAAAAAGACAGCGTTGGGTTACTCTACCGGAAGTTGCGTTTTATTAAAGCAAGCGCTCTTAGAGCACGCTTCCGTGAGGCTTAAGCCGAAATGCCCGAGGGGGAACCACGAAACGGTGTGCTGCTGTTCCAGTAGCATCGGCGTCTTCTTCTTTTGCGACGGAAGCGCTGTTACTTGCTGTCGTTTCCTGCAGGGGTATGTCGGTTCGATCTGATCAGGTAAGCAAGGAAGGTTTCGGCCTACTTGCTGTCATTTCTTTCTTTTCTTTCTTTCTTTTTTTTTGTGTGCTTCTTGTTCTTCATGCGTATGTGCATAGGCACTGGGTAGCATCGTTGAGTGAAGAGTCGTCGATGTGTGTGTGCTCTTCGGGAAATTATAGGGAAAGAAAAAATAGGCGTTTTCTTTTAACGAATCAGTTACAGCAAAAACAGACTTTGTGTCATCAGCGTATACAAGCACTTTGTGGTTTGTTTCTTCGTTTTTCTTTTTTTTTCGAGTTAAAGTCATTCCTTGAATACTCATTTCGGATTTTTGCCCTCGGGTGTCTCTTTTTGTATTTACATTTAAACTCCCGACCGGTATAGGTCACTGGCGTCCCTTTTGATATTTGGCTGCGTGGCGTTCCACGAATAACAAAAGTTTCATTTGGAAAGAGGTTCTTGGAGTGGGATGTGCCGTAGCCTCGCCGCAAATTGTGACGACTTGCTCCGTGCTGATTTAGGCAACGCCTCTTCAGCTGTGGGCACTGTTTAGGATAGCAAACTTGATTTTGTGTTTTGGCTCACATCGCCCAGCCTTCATCATTTATTTAATATATCTGCCTTAACGACTTACCCTGCCTGCATCCACTTTTGTACCCTTTAGGTGCGCGCGTAGTACTTATTTGGGAACTATATATATGAATAGGCACCAAAGATAGGGGTCGAAGCCACTCAGAAGTTCCCGCGCTGGCTTACTCAATCCGCGTTTTTTTTTTTTTTTTTTTTTTTTGACAGCGTCTACATAAATGTAGATTCTAATGAAACCGTAGTCCGAACCTGGCAACATTCGAGAACTATTCCTGCTCCGAAACGCCCCAAGTACGAAAATACTTACGAATTCCTTACGTCACTGTGATGTACGGCGCATAGTTATGGGCGGGAGTATACAAACAAACAAACAAACAAACAAACAAATATACGAATAGTTCCGCCTCCATTTTCTCCACTAATGATCAACGTTGTACCGCCGGATGAACGAGAATGTGTGGAAGGAAACCTTTGCATGTGTAAATTAGTTTGGTGTCGCTCTCTAGCATCCCTTTTAATGTGCGTCATCCCAAAGCAACGGATTTCAGCGCAGTACGGAGCGTGGCGTTTCGCCGCCGTTCCAGACTCGCTTCCGGCTTCACGGCGCGTCAGCACGTGGCTGGGAAACAAAGCGCCGACCGCGTCGCGCCGACCGTTAAATCCGTCTCGGCTGGGGTGAAGCCGCTGCTGCCGCGACGGGGCGTGTCGCGTCGGTGCGCGCCGGTCTTCCCTCACGTGCGGTGAGGACAGGCTTGCGACTTTCTACACTCGCAGCCGCCAGTGCTACCCGTCCTGACTGCTGCAGTCTCTCCGCTTCCCCTCGATGTCGCGGCGTCTGTCATCACTCGCTCGCTTCGCGATCCTGCCGCTTCCTGATCCGCGGCGGCGAAGGCCATCTCGTAGCCGACCCCCATTATCCGCCCTCTGCCCCCAGTAACTATCCACCCGCCCCGCCTCCTCTCGCCCACTTTCTTGAAGCGCTCGCTAGAATAGCGTCACGCAGACCGTTTCAGTGTCCACCGCGGGAAACGACACTCGGGATCGGCGCGTATGCAGGCCTCCACTAATTGACTAGCGATAGTGTTTGACCGCTGGTGAAAGTTGGCGGGTCCGCGAGTGTCCTCTCACGTTTCCTGGCGAGATCGATGCACACTTGCCGATGTGCGCAAAGCGTTTAAACTTTGCATAGGTTCTCACTTTCCGCCGGTGAAATATTGCAGCTTCTGAGGCGTTAAGCGCAGGACGTAATAAATCCAGTGCGTCAATGGATGAAAGTGAGTGAGTGAGTGAGTGAGTGAGTGAGTGAGTGAGTGAGTGAGTGAGTGAGTGAGTGAGTGAGTGAGTGAGTGAGTGAGTGAGTGGTGAGTGAGTGAGTGAGTGAGTGAGTGAGTGAGTGAGTGAGTGAGTGAGTGAGTGAGTGAGTGAGTGAGTGAGTGAGTGAGTGAGTGAGTGAGTGAGTGAGTGAGTGAGTGGTGAGTGAGTGAGTGAGTGAGTGAGTGAGTGAGTGAGTGAGTGAGTGAGTGAGTGAGTGAGTGGTGGTGAGTTGTGTGTGTGTGTGGGTGTGTGTGTGTGTGTGTGTGTGTGTGTGTGTGTGTGTGTGTGTGTGTGTGTGTGTGTGTGTGTGTGTGTGTTGTGTGTGTGTGTGTGTGTGAAAGAGAGGGACGAAGCTTCTTGCCGCTTTATAAAGGATCTGTCTGTCATCCTTGTCGTGGTGGAATTCCGCTGCAAAAAGGCCCCGCAGAAAAAAAAAAAAGATTACCAACTACTTCTCAGCATGCTTTAAAGTCTCGTTGAGTTCCAGTATTTCTATCTATCATAGCTTCACAACTTTCCGTTTCGCGCATTATGCCGGATCCGTACAAAAAGCCGCTCGTTTAAGGACTCTGGTAGAGGCTCTTAAAAGGACGGGGTCTGGCGTATTTCTGGCTGCTCAAAAGTTGCTCGCGAGATTAGCGTCCACGCTTCTTCCCCGCCATAAAGGGTGGTTCCCACTCCGCGCGGAACCGTCGAAGCTCCGCGAGAGTTTCGACGAGCGATGAGCTTCGCGAAGAAGTGCGCGCTCGGATTCAGCGGTGAATGATGATGGCCGAAGAGCGGGAACATTTCCCCCGTAAGACGTCCACCAATCGTCATTAATTACTGAAGCACGCGCCGAGTCCGTGCGGAAAAATTCCGCGACTAACGGGCGCAGGATCTCAGAGCTTTTTCAGACACCTTTGCTTGGGCATACTTGAGAATAAAAAAGGCAGGATCATACAGTAGAAAATCGGAGAAAGAAAACGATATGGAAACTGGCGCGTACAGCCCTTCTTATCGATGAGAATTCTCGCACCGCGGTAGGCGCTCGCAGTTTGATAAGTTCACGCTCCCCCCCCCCCTTTTTTTTCTCTCTCTCTCTCTCTTCCTTCCGATGCTTCACTTTTTTTTCTCCGTTTCCCGTCACCGTAGTGGGAAAATCAGCTTCGACTCCTACTCTTGCCAACTCGAACAGGGAAGGTCTGAGATATGGACTTTCCGTTCGACTCGAAGGGTGACTTGACTAATGCTCGCTTTTAGCAGCGGCAGCAATGAACGGCCGCCGCGTGCTCCGAAATAGCCGCGCAGACAAATGATACCGGTCGGCCGATGCTGCCAGTCCCCGACCCATTGTAAACAAATGTACCAGGCTTCCCGAAAAAAATAAAATAACAACGAAAAAAGTAAGATAAAGTAAGGCTGCGGACGATGCAGGGAATAGAGTGAGTGAGCGAGCAACGGCAGAGGAGGTGCTCTTCGTATTCCTCCGCAACCTGCCTCACGCTCCACGCTCGTTCGCTTCCGAGGATCAGAGCGCTGAAAAGGCAGCAACCCCTCCCACGTGGTTCTTCTTTATCCCCCTCCCCCCTCCCGCTGTTTGCGTATTTGCCTTGCTAGTTACTTTCTTCGCCTTTCGCGCCTTCTCGCTTGCCGGTGATGCTTGTTGATGCTTCTTGTTGAAGGAGCGTGCTCGCGTTTATGTATAGGGTGGCGCGGAAGTTGCGCGCAGCGGGATGAAATCGCGACGCTCTCAGCCAATCTGCCCAGCATGCTGTGCGCGGCCGGCCTAGATTCAGGAAGTCGCAGTGACTCCTTCGATCCTGAAACGTAGAATGATTATTGCCATTGCATTGGAGATACGGGTACTACGGTTTCTGAGTTTAGTGGCGTGGCGCTGCGCTGCTCTAGTCGAGGTCGCGGGTTCGTTTCCTGGCCACGGCGGCAACATTTCGACGGGGGTGAAATAAAAAAAAGTGCTTGTTTATTTATTTAGGTGCGCGTTAAAGTACCCCAGGAGGTCAAAGTTGATCCGGTATCCCTCACTACGGCGTGCTTTACAATCAGATCTTGGTATTGGCACGTAAAATCCCAGAATGCATCTTTAATTGTTTGCGTGTTGTCTTGCACGCAGCGTTGTCACGCTTAAGACGCGCCGCCGGAAATGCGTCACACATTGTTCTAGCCTATAGTGTCCGTGCGCTTTCGAACTGCATATGATTTAATACCGAACAGCGCAGACAGGGCGAAGCGTTGAAAGACAGACAAAGCACAGACTAACAACCGTACTTTGTTGTCAGTCTAGAACAATTGTACTTGTCGCTACACTTATACTAGTCAGCAGTTGTGACTGATTGTCCGCCGCTCGAACGGTCTGCGTCGAAGAACACGTGATTGCTGTAAAGCGTTCGCGCTGACTTGATGTTGCGGCATGGCGTTGCAAGCATAAGCCGTGTTGCGCGGAACTCTCGCCGCTGGAAATATATGGGATCTCCGGGCGAGCGATGCTGCTGCATCCGCGACCGCCGCGGCGAGTTCGAACTCGCGTTCGGAAAGAGGAGCGCACGCGCGTCTTGTTTTCCCTTTCCTTTTTTTTTTTTTGTTTCTCGTTTCGACTAGTGCGTCAATAAATAATCCACCGCCGAGCCGCGGATGAGAAACGTATGGCACCGAAGCGCGCACGACGTGGGACGGAGAAGAAAGCAGAGATAAAATGGGGGCTATAGGAAAAAAGGTATACGGGAGGGAGGAGGGGGAACCCTGCATGCAGAGCGGTCTGAGAGGATTACTACGTCGGGATTACCTTTCCTTTTTTTCCCTAACGCGGCTTCTTCTCCCCGGACACGCGCTCTCTTCTTGTCGGCCCGCGCCGCCGCGCGTGGTCTAAACGGGCGTGCATGAAAGATGCTTATCGCTCCCGAAACGATGTATTATACATGCGTGCTCGCGCTCCAGATTTTCGTGTCGCTCCGCGGACGGCACCGTCCGGGAGAAGGCGGAACCGGGACGTTGGGATGGGTTGGCGGGTGTTGTGCGGAGAAGGCCCAGGGACGACGGAGGGGGTGGGCGGCTTTGTTGCAGGATGTGACGCTCACGCCGTTATTGCGGTGCGCGGATGGGGCCCGCCTCCCCCAGAGCCGGAGGGAAGGTGGGAGGGGGGGGGGGTTGCTTGCTCTTCCCCAGCCGTCCTTCCCTCTTTTTCTTTTGTTCCCTTTATCGAGTCGGTGTTGCCGAATCTCCCTAAGTGCGTCGGAATGCGTGCGGCGCGGCAGGAATTGGATGCGCCTGCAGCGGCGCGCCATCGGCTGACCTGCCGTGTCCTTTATTCTCTTCGCCCCCTCTCGCAGCTAGGCCTGGCGCCGCTGTGGTTTCCTCGGTGGTGGGAGGACACGCGAGGCCGGAAAGGGAAGATTGAAGAATGGCTTTTAGCTCGAAATCCGAACACGCGCGCGCCTCCTCGCGACTTCCATCCCACTTTTGCTTCTCTCGTTCCCTCGACTCTCCTCCTTCAGTGTACGCTGCAGCCCTTTCGCGAAACACTTCTAGCCGTGCGTTCGTTTCTTTTATATATTTCTTTCGAAGGCGGGCGCCTTGTCTGCTGTAAACATGCTGTAGCGAGGGGCAGGCGCTTGCAACAGAATGGCCTGGCTTCACGCGGCCTCTTGCGTACCGTTAGGTTTCCGCGGCTCTCTCTCTCTGTCTCTCTATCTCTCTAATATGTTCTCTTGTAGATTGCCCGTATACTACGTCTTCTCTTTTTTTCTTCACGTGTGTAGCGTGGGCTAAGCTTTCTGCAGATGTCTCGGCCTCCGTCGTACACCTGAGAACGGCATCTCTTGTCGAAACGCGAACGGAAGAATAAGCGAGTCCGTAAGAGCTTCTTCGTTGCGTGCGCCAAGTTCAGCCCTTGTTCCGACGTTACTGCGTTATAGTAGAAAAAAATAAAAAAACAAATTTAGTCTTGGTGGGGCTTCCGGCCCTGGCACCGACGCGCAAGCTGACTTTGTTAAAGCGGCTTATTTTCGTTTCTGTGGCTAAGAAGGGAATGTGCCTAATGCGGAAGATGCGCGCTCGTTCGGGATGCTATGCATTAGCGAAGCGTGTATACGTGACACAGCCGACGATGTCATATTGTTCCGCCTGTCTTAATTATTCTTGCGTTTTTCGCGTTGTGCCGTTATGGGGATTCAAACAACCGTCCTTGTCAGCTCTCTTGCGTGTGCGTTTTTCTGATTTATTCTTATTGTGATTCATTTTCTCTCGTACGCCTTAATTGGCCAATCACTGTGGTAGCATGGACCTCTCTGCATTAGGCGGAGGAGTCGTTCGGCAGGTGTGTGACCAAACCGTTCACGGGTTACCGCGGCCTTCAGTGGCAACACGTGGACTTACCGGTCGTGTCCGTGCACTTACCCTCTCCTCCGTGGACTTAGCCTCGTGGACTTGTCCTCGTGGACTTGTCCGTGGACTTACCCTCTCCTCCTCTTCGTCTGCTAAGTTCCGAGGTTGTAACCATTAGCCATAGACCGAATATGTGCAGGTGAAGCAGTATGCTTATTCCGGAAGGTATGTACAAATAAGTTCAGAAACAATACGTTGACCTGCATTTGCGATCATGCGGCCTTACCAACAAGATCTTATACGTGTACTAACTAAACAGGCAAGACGATCTGTATACATGGCAACCGCTCGCCAAATGTTTTCGCCTGTCACGCACTGGTGGGGTTAAGAAGCAGCTGTCACTGTGACGATCACGAGCGTGTGGCTCGTACGTAAGCTGAGCAACCGAGCGGGCCTGGCAGCCATGCCGCTAACGTTCCCGCGTCGTGCTCTGTACACCGGTGCTTTCAACGAGAGGGGCCCCGACAACAATTGCTAGGGGTTGCTACGTTAGTTTCTGCACGCGCTTGATGCCTCGTGCGAGCAGTAACGTAGGACCGCGCGTGCCGAAGCTTGAAGTCTTCTCCACCTGGAAAGTCCCGAGTCCTGTCTAAATCACGTTTGCTGCCACGTGTGCCGCTCCAAAACCTAACGCCAGCACCGCAGATTACCAGTTGTTCGAGCTCACCTTCTCGCTGTGCACGCGGCAGTTGCCGAGCCCGAGTGGGGCGGGCAACGCGGTTCGAAAATTTCTTGGCTCCTTCCGGGCGGAGCCAACGCCGAACCGCCGTGGAACTACTAGCAGCCGCCTGCTGCTCCGAGCAGCGCACCAGCAGCGACGCGCAGGTGCCGCGCTGCTCGGGAGTCGAAAATAGTTGCGCCGCGGCGTCGGAAGAACAGAGCACAGCCAGCGCGGCCGGGGGACCCGTGGATGCGGCGGGGAAGGGTTGACTGTGGAGGGGGGAGGACGGTTCCGGAGATTGGTACGGAACGGGTTCGGAGCGCGCTTGAAAGAGGAGGGAGATGACTTCGTCGTCGCCGCCGCATTCAATGCCAGACCCGCGGTTGGGGGCTTCGCTTCTGCTGCTGCTATTTTGAACCATTGTTCTGGCCGCGGCCCTGGCTGAAAGAAGGCGCTGCTGGCGTCGAAGCCTAGGTGCGCGCGCGCCTCTCTCCGTGTGGCTGGTTTCCCTGCTCCCCCCCCCCCTCCCCCCTCTTTTCTCCAGCGCCTGGGCAATTAATCGAGCGCGCGGCTGCAGCGGTGTTATTCGCGGATCCTCCGCTTGCCCGAGCGCGTGCGCCGGCAGCCCAACAAGGTGCGCTCATCGTGGCGACCCGGATGTTTATCGCGCGGCATCTCGTCGTCCATTAGAGACGGCGCGCATATTGCGCCCGGCGAAAACCGTTCCGGTGGCGCCCGCGCGCCTAGCCCCTTGTGTCGTGGTTGCCGTCGTCGCGGGTGCGGCTTGGCACCGGCCCGCACTCCTCGCGGAGCATCCCCGCGATCTCGCTCCCCCCAAGTACGCAGTGCTGCCAGAAGGCACGTCTACCTCCGTCTCTCAGGTGAGCAGCGTTGCGATCCGCGGCTGTGCGCTTGCCGCGCGCGGTTCGTCGCCTCCGCTCTTATCTGTCGTCGTGAGCGCGTGCATGGCGGCGCTTCGCCCGCGTGCGTAACTGAAGCCACGTGTCGTGTTGCGGTAACGCTGCGAGAGCATAGTGAGCGATAGACTTGGTTGACCGGGTGACGTGCACTTGTTGCACTGACGTTTCCTGTCCTCGTAAGCCAGCGCATCTTGCCTCTTCGGATTGATTGCACTGTTACGGCAGTTCACCCAGCTTCTCAGTTCTCGGGTGCTCCGTCCTGCCGCTGTAGGCGCTTAGCACAGTGAAAAGCAAATCCGCCGTTGTTGTCTTAAAAACAAGTATTCTCGCTGAGCGCAGATACCATGCGTTAACCAGGAAGTGGCTGTTAGAATGAATTGGAATGATATCCAGCCTGTTGAAGTTCGTTTGTGTGGATTAAATGTCTATAGCATTACACTAAATATAAGGGGGTTTTACGTGCCAAAATCACTATCTGATTATGAGGCACGCCGTAGTGGGGGACTCCGGAATAATTTGGACCACCTGAGGTTCTTTAACTTGTACCTAAATCTAAGACTAGGGTGTTCTCGCATTTCGACCCCAACGAAAGGTGGCCGCCGTGGCTGTAGCATTATACTAAGCGTTCGCCCTACGGAGGAGAGATGTTGTATACTGCGATTTCCCACCAGTGATTTTCCGTGCGTTCCTGAGAACATCACTCAAAGCACGCACACGTTCGAGAAGCGCGAGGAAGCCAAGAAGAGAATGTGTCTTCCGGTGTCGCAAATGGACGTCACGTTCTCTTTTTGCGTCGTTTGCAGAAAGGGATCACCTTTAGAATACACAGTACAGGTAATACGTCATACTTGTCGCCGTAAGTACAGCCTCCTTACCGTCACCATGCAGTGCCACGCTGTAGTTTGGTAGGGACCATGACACAGCTGCGCGGCAGCTGTGTCATGTCTTTGCGCTCCTCTTCTCCCTTGCAGACTGGTCAGCTTAGTTTTAGGACCCCCAGCTGACTTTGCAAGAATGGCTGTCTTGCATTTCTCTTAATTTTTTAAGACGTTTTTGTTGTGCGAGCGCACTTTTCTTGGGCTGCCGCGAAGCCATCAACGTGCTGCTTCGAGAGAAGAGAGAGAAACAAATCGGCCGCTGGTTCGAGCCACTGCGTCCGAATTCCCCGAGGCGTATTCATCACCCGGCGAAGAGAAAGACTGCATCGCCGTCATTATTACAAAGACCGAAAGGTATTACACGGCCCTTTCCGCCGGGAGGCTGTCGCACGAGGAGGGAGCGCTGCCTCTTCGCACGTATAGCGAGCAAGAAGAGAAATGTGCCCCCATGCTGGACGGGGCGGGGTGCGGAAGGAAGGTGCTTCCATTAACTGGCGGGCCCTGCCGCCGCACTGTGTAGCCAATGGGCGAGCCGCAAGGCGAGCGCCACGCGTGACGCAAATCGGCTCCTCGCGGCCGTGCTGCTTCCACTGATGTATCGCGGGCGGGGATGGCGCTTCGCGGGCCGAGACGCGAGAGACGCCGCTAAGTCGTCGCCGACCTCGCCGCCTCGTAATGAAATGGGCCGGACCCGGAGACCCTAATGAAGAGTTTATCGAGCAGCCTCCGACGCCCGGCTCTCGGCCCTGTCTCGCTGCTGATGCCGCGCGCTCTTCGGCCGCCTGACGACCACTCTGCGCCCGCCCTTTTGTCTCCGCGATCTGCCGTGTGTGGCGGATTGCTCTTGCTCTATCGGCCTGGCTGTCGCTCCGGCTTGACGACCCCCCGTGACCGGCCCGACGTGACCCGAGTGGCTCGTCGTTTGCCGAGCACGGGGCAGAGCGAGCTCCCTAATCTCTCCCCTCTGCCCCCCTCCCCGGCTCACCTTGTTCGGCTCTCGCCGTCTTGCATGCGCCGATACGTTGCGTCTGCAGAGTGCGTGAAGTGGTTCTGGGGAAGGATCCTTTGCTTCTTGTTATATATATACTCTGCTCTGCTCTCGGTCCTTCATGTTTTTACTGTTCCGAAAAGCTTGCTGGACACGCGTCTTTTTTCATCTGCATTTTTTCCCTCCACTTCTTTCCCGCCCAAAATGCTACGTTTTTCTTCTATCTGTGCCTGCGCTTGCACGCTTCTCTAGTGTTTCAATTTCCGTGTTTGCGCTTGATGAAGGATCAACGTTTTCTTTTAACTCTCTCTCTCTCTCTCTCTGTCTCTGTCGGTGTGTGTGTGTTCCATCAAGTGAGGAAGAAAGCCGCCCAAGCGACTAATTCGCGTAGTTTACTTCCGCTTGTATTCATGCCATGGCATCTGCCGAGATCGAACCTGGCATCCTTCTTATTCACTAAACGCGTGTGCGACGGAATCCTCAGATATACTGGCTAGTCTTCTGATGATTTCTTACACAGAAATGTTCTAGTCATGTTTGTTACCACTCGCGGTCGTTGTAGTTCAGTTTTATCTAAGCGCCCTGTTTGTATCGAAGAGAAAACTTCAGGAGGAGCTCAATAACAAAAAAAAAAAAAAAAAGCACAAAGACGCGACCATTCAGCTAAATACAGCGCGGCTAAATTTGTTTGTTTGTTTTATTTATTTTTTTACCTTTTATGTCAGATCTTCAGGAAAGCGTTTGTATAACGATCAGTACGCGTAAAGTCGACGTTTAGGCAAACCACTATCCAGAGGTACGCATGGTGCCTCCCTGGAACAAAATGCTGAAGTAAAATAATCGTGAGCAAAACAGGTAAATTTTGCGCACTGCTTCAATGCTAGCGTGGGTGCAGTGCAGGGAACACGATACGGACTTTAGGAAGCTATGCACACGAGCGCCGACTTCAATCAGAGCACTTGTTCACAAGGACGCATATGAGGTCAGGCACGTGCCTTTATGCTGATAGTGAAACTTCTAACAATTAATTATGTATGCCATGGGCGAGCGTCACGCTGAGAGTTGGAGCCTGTGTGGCCCAAGTTCTGTCTTTTGACCCGTGTTCGTGGTTCTGCTCCCTTGCCGGAAGCTGATACTCACAGTTGTACGAAGTCGTGGAGGAAAAATTGAAGAAAAGAGATAGAGAGAGATGGCACGAAAGAAACACCGAGTCACGCATGCCATTTCTTGTTCTTCGAGGGTTTGCTCCGTAGTTTCACGGCTTGCATTCGCCTGAAAACGAATCGTTCCCCCAGCAACGCAGCGTCGTCTCTGCCTTATTAAGTGTCACTCGCTCCTCTACTAGAATGCTTAAAGGGGGGCGATAAAAAGGAGGGAGACATCCCAGATGCAAGCGAAACGCTGGCTCAGGGGGGAGAGGACCCGTAAAAAAGACATTTCAAATTATAGTGTGTTGTTCATTTGTCGTTTTTTTTGTTTTTTTTTTTTTTGCGTCTCCACGGCTGCACGATCTGCGTTTTAAGATTTATGCTAGAGACACGAGGTTGGATTGCTCGTAGAGAAGACACCGTGCGTACTCCGGATGACTCCCTTCAATTTTTTCTCTTCTTTCGAATCACTCTCTTTTTTCCATTCTGGGGTGCGTCGAGCGTGTCTCATGTGAACGCAGTTCTCGGTCCCTTCAGTTCTTTTAGCGGGCGCAATATGGCTAAAAGTATAGTAATAATAAAAGACCACAAGGCGAGCGGATATGCGCGAGGAGTATTATTTATTGCGCTGCCCGCCTGGCTCTCGCGACAGGCTTACGTTAAGCACGCTGACGTTAAGCTCGTCAGCGTGCCGGATGATTGCTTAAACCTTGCATGCCCTGCAGTAGGCTCACATTTTATTTTATTGCGATAGCAATTATATGGACACTCGAAGCTGATTTCTTCCGTCGGCGTCGCCGTCGCCGTGAGGTTCCGTATGAAGTCAACGGCGATGAAATCGTCGCCGCGCGCCGTATGCTCGTATGTGCGAGTGAAAGCGCGCGACCCTCGCGGGCTTTCCTTGGTGTAAAATTGTCAGTGCATTATCACACCTCTGGACTCTGTATCCATTGTGTTCGTTGTTGCGGACCACGTTGGGATTGCTTATCGGCGCCAAAACTGCTAATTAGTTTCCTCTGTTAAGGTACCGCGGTCCGTAAGTTACCAGTATGGGCGCTCGGCCGGCCCCGTGCACGCTGTGGTCTTTAGCGAACACTATCGCCATCTTATTCACCGTGCGGACAGCCCGAACCCTGTGATAACTGCGCCGTGCCGGGGAGTATAATCCGTGTGATTTGTGTGTGCCCGCTGTACTTGCGAGAAAGAGAATCAATGGATGGGGGAGCTTTGGCACGCATCGGCAACCGGCCACTTTCTGAAAGCCTTTTTATGTCCATGGCCAATATGCTCCACGTGACAGGCTATGAACGCAATTGTGGCTTTTTTTTTTTTGCGAGATAGATACGACTGTAATAAGTGGGGACCTATTTTTTATGCCGTTCTCTGCATGTTATCGGGACCTTCTTCTTTGTCACTTTCTTCCTTTCCTTTTGTTTTACTTTCCCCTTACTCCAACGCTGTGTATGAGGCTAGCACACGCGTTCAGGCCGACCTCACAGCTTTTCTGTTACAGTAAACGCCCCCGCTCCATCTCTCTCTCTCTCTCTCTCTCTCTCTCTCTCTCTCTCTCTCTCTCACACACACACACACACACACACACACACACACACACACACACACACACACACACACACACACACACACACACACACACACACACACACACACACACACACACACACACACACACACACACACACACACACACACACACACACACCACACACACACACACACACACACACACACACACACACACACACACACACACACACACACACACACACACACACACACACACACACACACACACACACCACACACACACACACACACACACACACACACACACACACACACACACACACACACACACACACACACACACACACACACACACACACACACACACACACACACACACACACACACACACACACACACACACACACACACACACACACACACACACACACACACACACACACACACACACACACACACACACACACACACACACACACACACACACACATATATATATATATATATATATATATATATATATATATATATATATATCGGAAGTTTTGCTTTATTTGATCCATATTGCCGGCATATTGTTGCGTCTGCGATTCGCCTCGAATTAGATCATTAGCTGCCAAAATGTTGCCAGTTGAGCTAATAGCCGCGCACACCGGTCAACCACATGATAGGACGCACTCGAGAAGCCTCTCGCATTGGTACCTGAGTGGTGGCAAAGCGCGGCGTGACAACGACGCGCGGAAGCACGTCATAAACGCGCTCATGTAGTTACTGTAAAACTACTTGTGGTTGATACCATAGCAGAGAGCTATGAAAATGGATACGCTTATTTTATCTCCAAACGCGTGTGGTTACGCGGGAAAGATGGCATGAGAAAAACATTTTATCGTTATAAATTTAGTGCGAGCGAACATCGTCTGAGGCTACGTCGGTTGGAGCAGTCGGAGCACAGGAGCAAGCGAACGAACAAGGTTGACGTTTGTTTAACGTGTACATTAATCAAACTTTGTACGGCAGTGCTTCATAAGTTCGAGAGGAATTCGGGAAGTTTTTACTTGCATTTTTTTGCGCACCCTGGAATGAAGGCGCGCTAACATGGGTGAAATATTTTATTTCGCCATGCCATGTATTGTAAATTAAAGTTTTTGGAACAATGCTCTTCAGCCCGCGTATTAGAGAAACACTGGGCTTCCAAATAGTTTTCGTACGAGTTGCAGCAGTTGATTTTCTTCTCCATGTAAGTGCGGAAAGAAGAACTTTCCTATTCTTTCTGTATCTATTTCGGGACGATCATTACTTGGAGGCATTAACATTCAGGCGTTCTTCGTAAAGGAAAACGTTCCCCGCATAGTTACAGTGAACTTAGATGTATCGCGAGAACTTCGCGCGCTTTTATCTTTCAGTCGGCAAAGTACGCGCGTGCAAAAATGTTATTTCTCTTTCAAAATTGTCGATGAGTTTTGCTGCTTGACGTTTGCGGCCTCAGTTTCCCTCTACATAGGCACTTGTTCGGCTGAAGCAAAGCACAAGCACGTCCGGGACTCTGGCATTTTTTCCTTTCACTGCCCTCCCCCTGTTTAACAGATTACAAAGAACGTCGGAGGAAATATCCGTAAAAGAAAGAAAACGAAGAATATCGGGAACACTGTGATTACCGGACGTAATTCTCCGTCCCCTACCTTCTTCGTCCTACACTTTTTCCTTCTCTCCATTTCTAACCTCTCAAGACTCGGCTGAGCTCTCCGAAGGAAGACGGCGTAGAGGACCTTGCTCGGTCCCGCAAACATTCCCGGGCTCTGCCATAACTTTCTCTGGTATTTTTTTTTATTTCCGTTTTTTTTTTTTTGTGTGTGTGTACGTCACACTGTGCCCTCGCCCCTCACCACCCCACCTGCGTTTTAATTTTCTCATTTTTATTCGTCTATGCAGACATTCTTCCCACCCCTATTGCTCGAGTTTCTCTCGCATATGCAAATGAACTTCGGTCTCGGCTCATTACGACGCTTAGAAGGCTGTCTGCATAATCGCGGAGCGCCCTTCCTCGAGCTGTGCGCGTATTTCTCATTCCCAGAATATCCAATGACGCGAGTTTCTAGCCGCGGGCGCTTCATCTCGAAATACGTGCTTGAAAAAAAAAAAAAAGACCTTTTTTTTTTTTTTTTTGCGTCGCCTGTGTCGGAGTCCTCCGGCCGCCCACCACGCCGTTTATAATATCGCGCGCCACCGAATCCAGTTAGGTTAAGGCTACGCGTTTCACAGTATGCGGGCTGCGTAGAATAGGAGCAAGACAGGCGGAAAGTGCGAGGTTTAACGGTGGCAGGATGAGGCGTTCGAACTTACACTATATACCGTTGATTGATTCGCGTAGGGTCATAGCTTCTGTCGCTGAACGAAGAGGGTTTAAGGACGCTTTCGGTTAACTGCGGTTATCGATTTCGTTTACTTTGACGGCCTGGCGTTCTCTGGCTTTCTCGACGGCTTCAAGTTCTGAGTTTAGCAACGCCATCAGTTTCTTCCCGTCCGGATGCGACCGAACGTGCTGCGGAGTTTAGCGCCGAGGAGGTTGTTAAAATTTTGTCTGCCACCGGCTTGCTCATGCTCCCCGCCGGCGTCGCTTATCTGTGAAGTGTCTAAGCATGTAGCTTATGCAGCGATTGTCTCTTCGGAATCCTCGAAAGCCGTTCTTAATTCGCAGAACGTACATGACTTCTTCGCGATGCTCCTTTTCGTGGGACATGTAAGCGTTGACAGGGAAGATTGCTTGCGATGTGCTGAAGAAAAATACTCGAGTTGTTCTAAAGCTCGAAAAACATTTTCTTTCTTCTTATAACGAACGTATCAGTTCGCAGTCAGCTGTAGTTCTTCTTATTCATCTGTACGTTTCCACTGTAGGCTTGTTCATTCCAATTTCTGCTTTACTTCACGTAGTTTTACTTCAAGTTTACTTCGCAAAAATAAGTAGATAACTAAACGGCAATCCTTATGGGGCTTCCGGTGCAGTGCCTAAATAATTATGAAGACCCCAACTAGCTTCTGTGTACGCCTCCCAACAGGCAAATCTGAGCGCAAATTCCGCTGTCACGTCGACAGCTCCGCACGAACTGTCAGCTGAATGCGGCAGTGCCGCGACTTTCCTCCTTGAAAGCGCTATGTCCCCCGAGCAGTATACACAATGAAAGACGGTACCCACTCTGCGAGTGCACGCTGCTGCACTCTAGCGGGGAACGCGAGGTCTGCCGCCCCCCCTTCCACCTTTTTCATCCTTGCTTACTGCTCCTCGTCTTCGGGTCGGCACTTTGGGCTTCCCAAAGCATTCTCTGCTCCCCCGCGCGCGTCCTTCGGAAGACTCTGAATTCGCGGGACGCGATGCAAGTCTATGCGAGGCAGCCTATAAATAAAGAGGAGCGGCGGCCGAAATAAATGCCCGCTGAGCTGTTGGTTCGATCGTCGTCCGTTTCCTGCCGCCGCCGGTCCCGTCTGCATGCCACGCCATGTAAAATACCGTCTCGGGTTGCTGCAGTCTCGCAATGTCCCGTTTCGCTCTCTCTCCCTTTCTCGATGCCGCTCTCGATTTTAAACTCGATATTGGCGTCGCGCCGTTTATTTATTTCGTGCGCCACTATTACCTTTCTTCGTGGGCTGATGCCCCTCCCCCCCCCCCTCTCCCCCCGCCCCCCTTTTTTTTTTCTTCTTCGTTTCCTGATGCCCGCACTTCGGCGAGTCTGCAACCTGGTGAATTTCTGTAAACGTATACGACCCTGCGCTTGACGTATGGGCATCGGATAAACTTCGATCATGGTGAATGGAGAAAGCGAAAGAGCGAAAGAAACGGTATAAAACGGAAGCAATGACGCGCCAAGTGAGAAAGAACCGAGTCAAGTAAGACAAAGAAATAAAGAGAAAGTAGGGGTTGCGGAGGGAGGCAGGAAGGTTGAGGAAAAGTAGGGTGGATGGCGGGAGCAACTTTTGTTGTACGCGAACCGCGGCGCTGTACGACTACCGAGAGGGCTCTGGGAAACAAAGAGGTTCCAGAAGCGGCTAAGAAAAGTGAAATAGGATGGTCCGTTACGCCGAGCTACAGATGCGAGCGTAGAATGAAGAGAAAGCAAGTAAAAAAAAAAGGAAACAGAGAGGGCGTTGACGAATAAAGTAGCAGCAGCCCGCGGCGGTGGATCCAGCGGCTTGACAGCTTTTTGAGGCACGAGAGACAGTCTCATCCTCTTTGTCGACTCGCGGGTGGCGCGGGATCTCGAATGCTCGAACGGGGGCTGCGAGCAGCAGACTTCCGCAGTCTCCTCTTTTTATCGTCTTTCCTCCATTTTTTGCCCAGCGTTTCCTTGCATTTTTTTTTTTTTTTTGTATCACTCATCTCTACGCGGAGCTGAGGCTGCAGGAACAAAAGATGCGTGGGAGATTCTCGAAGTCGAGATAACAACTAATGAACTGTAGAGGGAGCTTTACGTCCGGGGGAAACATAAGTGCGAAGTAAAAAATAAATGCGAAGTAAAAAAAAAAAAAGTTAAAAAAGAAGATGAGATCCCCGGAGAAATGACGAGTCGGCGCTGTGTAAGTGCGAGATGGCATGATAGCTCCGGCGGCCTCAACTATAATCGTGGGGAGCTGGGTGACGTTCGCAGGACACCGCTGGACAGGCCTGGTTTTTGTTCGTTTATTATTATTTTTCTCTCGTTTTCTCTTCCAATGGGCGTCTTCAGAAAGGCGCAGTACGCGCGTCTATTTTTTTTTTTTTTTTCCTCGCCTACAGTTGATGTGGGGGTATGTGAAGCGAAATGCAGTGGCAATGCGCGCCGCGTAATTATATCTGTCGCGGGAGCATGCCTTGCGGAAAATAACTACGAACAAACATTTCGGGACCAGCGACAGAAAAGGCGGCGGTGTTGTCGCGTAGACAACGTCAATTTCTGATGCAGGTGGCAACGCAACTCTAAACTATTTGAGTCTGCGCGAATTCGCCTTGGAATGGCCCAGCAACTGGTATGCCATTTTAGTGACGCAACATATGCATATTTCTTGCTACTCAGTGTGTTCTTCGAAAGAAATTCGTTCACATTTGTTGTACAATGTTGGAAAAGTTGTATGCACCCCCTCTCTCTCTCTTTCTCTGTGCAAACATTGATTGAACTCCAGCGCGTTTAACCCTTACGAAAAAAAAAAAAAAACGCGAGCAGTGTTGTTTTTTTGAACTGCGCTCTAATGAGCAGAGTGTTTTCTTCATATACAGGCTGATACGTAAAATTTGCCTTTAGAACTTCTTTGGTAGTGTTTCTTTTTCGATGGTAATGTTTTTTTTTCTCTTTATTTTACGCTCGAGAACCAATATCCTATATATACCAGTCACTTCTTGACTAATGAACACTCTATTGGTTTAGTACTTCACACGTTTTCGTCAAGGGGCTCTAGTCATTTAAATCGTCCCGTGCCGTGTTCGTAGAAAACAAAGCGGTTAGTCTTTTTTTTTTTCTGTTTTTCGGGGAGAGCCTTCGGAATTTAGTTCCTCCCAAAGACCTGCCTGCTCGCTATACGGTAAATGTTGGAGGCAGAAAAAAAAAGAAGTCCTCATTACCTTAACCGTATTTCGGTCGCTGTATCGTTTGACAGCCTCGCGATCATTTGACTTCGGCTGCGTCTCGGCTTTTTCCGTAGCCTTAGTCGTAAGCCGACATAATTCCGGGAACGTAGGTTTCGCCTCCGCACTGCAGGACCTCACGAGAAAAAACGAACATATCTCGCGCGCGTGAGAGTACGAAAGGAACGTAAAGATAAACCGCCTTGCGAGTTGCGCATCGATTCGCAATGTATGAAAAAAAAAAAGGGGGGGGGGGGTGGATGTAATAATACTAACTGCGCGAGGTCTGTTCTGCCTCAAGAGTGTTGCAGCGAAGCGAACGGTGGCCGTCGGCATCCGTAGTGCATTGCGGCCGAGTCGATGCGTGGCAGGTGTCTCGATAAGCGCTTGCACGGGCCTGGCGGCGTGCCGAATGCGAAACGGCGGCTGGACCGGCCGCTTTTCTACCTTATTGCGCGCACATGTATGGGATAGCCTCCACACACATAGCACGAGAGGTGTGTGGCGCAATAGTACGCCGGCCGCCGAGCGGCGTAGTCGCGTCAGAGCACGGCAGAGTACACCTTCGAGTGCGTGAAATGAATGCCAGAAGCAAGAAAAGGGAGGAGAAAGGTACAGAATGAGAGAGGGCGAACTCCTCCCCTCTTCTCCGCCTTAAGCGCTCGCAGTAACGGCGGAGTGGTTCTAATGCGCGGAACGCGGCGGGCTGAGCTGTAGCGCCCGCTTTGTGTTACGAAAACAGTGCAGTGATGTGGTAGCCGCGTTCGCTCTTCACGATACAGCTTATACGAGATAGAGATGCTTCACTGGACGGCGGTCTCTGGGCTGTGGCCAATAACGAGAGCCTTAGAGTTACGATAAGCGACGCGCACCGTTCTTGTTACCTCCGTGTCTTGCATTTGGGAGTATAGTGAACGGGGCTACTTCCACTTTGTCACAATATATTTTATCAGTCTTGCGAAGTATGTATAATTGCTGCAAACTAATCGATAGACTTTCGAATTTGACTCGGTGTTCACAGATGCACGCTGGCAGCTAGCTGCATTGTTTATAAGACATACCGATGGCTATGTGTAAATGGCGCTTTTAGTAAGTACACTTCGCGTATCACGTTTTGTCTGAAACGTTCGGTTAACTACGGAGATCTTTGTTGACAGCCTCACACTAAATCAATTTCTAGAAGGCTACCGTGGGAGCCCTCTGGCTGGCTGCCGCAGTCTTCGGCGTACACAGCCGGTGCTGCACGCTTTTGGGGATGGCGTAGTGTATAGCGGGTCTTTGATAGCGGGGTCCGGCTAGCGTGCGGTTCCTTGCCTTGCTCGCGCTCTTCGGCTAAGCAGATGATATGGCATGTTTCCCCATGCTTAGGTTTTCTTTCTTGCCTTTTTTTTTCTTTTCTTTTCCCTTCTATTTCACTTGCTTCGTGTCTTGCGTGGTGGCTGCCGTGGTTGCGCAGCGGATTCTCATTGACGATAACGCGAGCCGGCGGCCCATACCAGGTGCTCGCCGTCTTCTGCGGCCTCGCTGCGGCCTCCATACGCTCCAAGTATATGTGTGCGTGGTGCACTTTTGTGCGGTCTAGACAGAGAAACTGTGCTCTGGTCCGCGATCTTTCTTTCTTTCTCTTTATTTCTTTCTTTTCTTTTTATTTCTTTATTTTTGCGGACGCGCCGCGTATCTCGTACGACTGCAGTTACCAGCGGCCCCGGTGGCGCGCGCGTTGCCTGCGTGGGCCGCTTTAATAGTCTTTCCCGCGCTTCTCTGCTCCTTTTTGCTTTGTTTTCGTTTCTCGTGCGTTTTTCTTCTGCACTATGCCTGTTTGATAACTCGGCTGAAATTGATATCTGCGAGCTTCGCTGCCTCTGTAAGTTCCTCGGTAATGCAACAACTGCATGAAAAATCGCTGACTTTATGAACTTCGGGAGCGAATGGGAAACACTTTGTTCAGCAAACTCCACTTTTGTGCATGCACGCTAATGGGGTTATGTGTGCAGTTGTCTGCGAGCAAGGGCACGAGTGCGGAAGTCGTTCGTGTTTGTGAAGAAGAGCGTCATTTTGTTCAATGCGCGTCAACGAACGCAACGCGATGTACGCGTTGCGTTCAGCGCGAGTTTTCGTTCATGTCCCGAAAATGCAAAAGTGCAGGGAGAAAAAGGCCGGGTTCGCGGTGCAATCCTGAACACATAGGCAGGCTGCTAAAGTAAATACTCCAGGACTTGCGAGCCTCTTGTGATTTTTTTTTCGGTTCCTTCATTCCTTTAGGCACGAATATATGCGTATATATATGCAGTGCATACTAGTAGCTCATGTTGCGCACGATGGGCAGCTTAAGCAGGATCGCCTTGCCTGAGCTGGTACAGTCAACGGGAAGTGTGAATGTATGAATTCCGAGGTTTACATGCCAAAACCACGCTTTATGAGGCACGCCGTTGTGGGGGACTCCGGATTAATTTTGACCACAGGGGAATCTTTACCGTGCCCCCAATGAATGCACTTGACACGGGCGTTTTTGCTTTTCGCCCCCATCGAAATGCGGCCTCCGCGGCCAGGATTTTATCCCGCGAATTTGTGCTTAGCACCGCAACACCATAGCCGTTAAGTCACTGCATGCGGCGGGAAGTCAACGGGAAGTGTGTCGGTTTCAGCGTTGCAGTTGGATTAGCCTTGTTACTGCCGCTTATTGCTATCGCTTACTTTTATTGCTTCTTATATTGTTTTCTATCGTAACCGCTTGCTCACTTTCATTCTTTCTCCGTTCTCCGTCTGTTGCGTCCGTAGTGGGAGGCATTCGCGAAGCCATCAGGCACTTGGCAAGCACTAACAAGAGTAAGCCCTGCGGCGCCGTCTCACGAGAGAATGGCGACGTTGTTTCGTTTTTACTTCTTGATTTTGGGTTCCAATCTTTGTAAACACGCATATATAGAAAATACACACTGCCTTGACACACACACTGCGCGCTGTGTTCGCGTTGCGAGGGGGCAGAAAAATAGACGAAGAAAACGTCGACGCTGACATTTTCCAGAACGCGGCTGAGCAGCAGCAACAGGCGTGGCGTTGCAGGCAAGCGTTGGACAAATTGAGACAACCAGGGAAACAAACCCAAATAAAGACAAAAGAGAGAGAGGGAAAGAAAAGTGAGCGAAAGAAGGCCAAGCACCGCATGGCACGCCGGCGGCAGCGGCTGCGCATAGCGCTGGCTGCGCTGCTGCGTTCAGCAGGAGAGGGCGGGAATTGGTTGCTGCCTGCCTGGCTGGCTGGCTGGCTGGCTGGCTACTCCACGTTGCTTGCGCGGGGCGCCGCACGAGATTGGTTTCCTGAAATGCAAACACGCAGAGGAAGCGCAACATTTGAGCGCAAATAGATAGGAAGGGCGAGCATTAAAAATAATGGACAAATATAACAAAACCAGGGCACACGGAGGTCTCGCAGTTCGTACGGCGCTCGCTTCATTCTGGTTCACCGTCGTCAAGAGGCACTCGCTCGCGCCGTGGCCCTTGAGGCGCCTCTCAATCTCTCGCTAGCTCTGACTCTTTTTCTCGCTAGCTGTCCGTTCTTTTTCTCTTCTTGATTTCGGCATCCGTTTTGTCTCCGAAAGCCTGTAGCTGACTCGCTTGTGTTCTTAAAGAGACTTACTTGTTCGCCGTCGCTATCGAAACATCGTAAAAAAAAGAGCTAAATTTAAGTAAAATTGCGCAGACTTGTGTCCCAATGGAATGGCGTTTATTGCGGTCGCGAAGGAGTGCAGCCGCTAATTAGCGTTCCGCCGTGGGCCCCGGGGTGCTTCTCGTGGTTTTGACTATGCTGCAAGGTTGGTATGTATTTTTGGCATCTGATGTTCCCCGTGAAAAGAGGTTGCTCGTTTTTTACGCTGGCGGTAAAGCTGGGTGAATTTCCCTTGTTTGCTAGACACCGTAACGTGCTGCGTCGATCATGAGTGTCTTCTAAATACGGACGGCTCTCCGCGTTTTCCTTGGTTTCTCAGGTATATGCCTCTAGGCTTCCGTCGTAACCTCGTAGTGCCGGCGCTGCTCTTGCATCAGCGAAGCAGAAGACAACATCCATGGGAATGAAACTAATAAACTTATTATGCAAGAACATTCTTGCAAATAAATACACTGAGGGGACTTCTGGCTTGAACGTCGAACAAGTACAAAACGCAATGTGGCTTCGTTGCTTAACAAGTAAGCGTGTGGTGGTGCACCCTTTACAGGGTGCTACGCGTTCGAGTTGTTTCATTTTTGCCGACGTCCACAGCGCTGTTTCCGTTTTGTTTGCGACTCTTGCTCTCAAAAATTTTACGTGAATTAAGGTAATTGACCCTTTTTCCTCTGTTCAAATTTTTATGCACTTCGATTATCTATGCCTAATTTTACTAACGCAGGGATCTCCATGGCAAAGTACACACTTTATCAAGGAGTTTGATGATGCTTGTCCCCTTAGTGATGCTTACTGCCTGGCCTACATAGGTCGTTGTTCGTTTATTTGAACACTTGGCCGTTAGCACTACCGCTACCGGTTAGCAATGAACTACACTTTTTGGCTTGAACATTTTGTTGGCAGTATTATTTAAAACTCCATACCATTGTTACACGGATGCGTTAACTGTGGTTAAGCCGAATTTTACTTACGACCTGCCCCAGAACGCTCAGTAACAAGAGGAACGAAACCACAGTTTTGTATGTACTTACCATGGTTAACACAATAACTAAGATACGAAAATACCGGTGTACCTACATTTAGGGGCACGTTAAAGAGCCCCAGTTGGTCCGCATTATTCCGGTGTCCCCCCACTGCGGCGTGCCTCATAATCAGATCGTGGTTTTGGCACATAATACCCCCATAATGTTTTAATAACTAAGGTTGGATTATCCGTATGTATAGCTTTGTGGCCCGCGTAATATTGGATTGTTCGCTAAATCATCTTCTTTTACAACTCGATTTTTTTCTTCTTTCTATTTTTTTTTTGGGGGGGGGGGCGGAGGCAGGGTGGTAGCTGGCGGATTGCTTCACTTGGAACCTTTGTGTGCCGAGTGTGCCATTGTCGTTACCCTGCTGACTCTTGCGTTGCGCAGGCCCATATTAATTGGCTAAATTACAAAACTTCTCTTTCAACGCTTTCTGGAAAGGCTCGGGCAGATTAAGCGCTTCAGCTAATGTCGGCTGGAGCGCTAATGCCGACAAGGACATAGCGTTGCGCGTTACCTTGTTCTTCTGAATTGCGCTTTCCATCCGCTTCATTGACTACAACAGGGCTGCGCGTTTGCGCAGGACAAGTTGTTCAGGAAGGTGGACGACGAAAAAAAAATGAAAAAAAAGTGGCGTCGAACAATTAACGTGTCCCGTTCTCGGGAAAAAAAAAAGGAGCGATAGAGTGAGAGAGAGAGAGAGAGAGCGAGAAGCGCAGTTCGATGCAGAAGCGAAGTAGCATGTTCTCCTTGCATAAAACAAAGGAACCGCGAGCGGAGATAAAGAGTGCCAAGCATAAAGTCAAAGCGAAACACGCTGTGGCACACACTCCAAGAGGGGCAAACCTAATCAGGGACCCTTGTCCGGAACTAGTCACAAATTAGCGCGTTGCCTTGTCGCGTAATGAGTAAAAATGAAGAGAACAAAACTTGCGTGGCGGTGGGAAAAAATAGTACGAGACGAAAAGAAAAAGAGGAACCGGCGAAGGGAGAAAAGAGAGAAAAACGCTGCAATGGCGGCGGTGGCGAACAAACTCCGGCACGATCTGGTTTCTCCAGCATGGCAAAGGGCACGGTGTACAATGAAATAGTGCGGCGGACCGAGTTGAGGGAGTGGCACCCGAGCGAGGAGAAGGGAGAGCTAGTTACGGTTTGTACCCTATGTCTCGAGATAATACGCGGCACCACTGTGAAAGCCAGAGCTCGTGCGAGCTGTGCAGGTGCCGGTACGCGGGAAGCTCGGGGCATTTCGTGGTAGCTCGCTTGCTTATCGGTAGACTAATATGATTGGCTAACTGGGAAGGCGCTGACCGATCGCGAGCTGCTCCTTATCTGTCGATTAGTTCGTGCGTTGCGTTCACTGATTGGCTCCTCCCGTCCCTGTAACTCCCGCTGCATTGTACGGTTTAAGTTAGACCCGTTGTAGACGACATCAGGGAGGGGAAGGTAAGGAAAGGCTGTGTGATACGATATAGAGCAAGAGCGGTGAGCAAAAGAAGCAGTGCCGGAAGTTTGGATGAGAAGGAAATTAGGGAGAGGAAGGAGATTGTGGAGAGGGAGCAGCCAGGAGGCGGCGAGTGACTAGAATGGAGAAGCCTGTTATAGGGCGTTGGGGAAGAGAGAGAGAGAGTGGGTTCTTTTCCTCCGCTTGACTTCCTAATTATTATTGATGCCGACATCGCTACCTCTTTCTTTAATCGCTTTCTCTCTCGGTCTTAACCCTCGTACACGCACGCGCAGGCACGCACAGACACGCGCTAGGTTTGCCGGATTCATTTATTGATTCTCTCCCGCGCCCTCTCGTGCGTCTCGCTTGTTTCTTTTGGGGCGGAAAACTGGCTCGGTGGTATTATGCCGTCTTCCAACACCCCCTCTGCTTCCCCCCGCCTCTTCCCGCCAGCTCTTCGTGTTTCCTACACTTGATGCTATGCCATAGCTTGTCTCTTTCACTCTTCTTCGTGCTTCCGCCGTAATCATTTATTCTTATCTTGTTTCTGCTTCACTTTTCTTCTTCTTATCTGTATGTATCCCGCGCACGGAGAAATCTCGTCCTTGTCGCCGCCTCGTGTTTACCCAGCCTCTGTGTCCGCCGCTTGCCTCGTCTGCGTTATCCTTCCTTCTCGTTAATTTGTTTCCCTTGTTTTCTGTTTTTCTTTCTCTATATCTTTGTGGGTTTTTTTTTTTTTTTGTCTCGCCTTTGTCGCACGCTTGCAGTCAGTGGCACGGAGCGAGCTGTTCCTAATTAACGGAAACTTCGGAATCTAATTTCAAATTTCCGACTCCGGGCCTCTCCGAGCACGGTGGAGGCTAACGCGCCGAGACTGCAGTTCCCCCTCCGTGTCTTGTTGCTCGCCGATCCGGCTGTTTCTGTTTGCGATCGGCCGGCTCTTCGAATGGGCTGTCGCGTTACCCCGACTGCGCATGTGATCTGTGTAGCATTGTTTCGACTTCGTGGCAGCCGCCGCTTCGTTAAAATGACGCTCGCGGCAATGGGACGCGCTCGAATCTTGAGTCCGTTTATTTGTTTGCTTGCTTGCTTTCTTGCTTGCCTGCTCGCCTCCTTGCTTGCCTTCTCTCAGCTTATTTTGCACAGCTGTTTGCTGCCTCATTGAGTGGTGGCGCTGCCACACCCGCACTCCTTATATTATGTATCTGTTTTTGTCATAACCGGATGTTTTGCTAGATCGAAGACCGAGCTAATGGTCGATGCTATTGTTTTGCTAATCTCGCGCCCTCTTTTCGCTACCCGCTTTCTAGCTGCTTTTTTCAGCACCTAAATGTCCGTACCTGAGTACCAGATCTAATACAAGCGACTTGGTTCCCACTTCTATAGTGCTGTTAACGATGTTTGCCGATTGCATCGACGGTCTTTTTTATGGTTCTATACACTTTCTGTAGTGTTCGCATTTTTTCAGTCGTTGCGGCGCGGACATTCTTATCGTGTGCAATGTCCTTAAGTTATCTGTTGTGCGAACTTGCTCAGCCTATTTCACTCGTGTGTTTACCTAAACTCAAGTTGGGCTCATACCGTTACAAGAAAACGTTTCTTGCGTAGCTGCTGATTGATGCGATTGTGGAATCGCCTTGTGGTGTGCGCACTATTCATCTCCTCTGTACTCCTATATTGATCATGTTTGCAGTGACGTTCCCTAAATATTGTTTCGATATTGCAGCATTCGCTCGAATATAACCACAACCTTTTCTCTTTCCCTTTTCCGTGGCCAAACCGAATGCAGGGAATCTATCATACAGAGTATGGATAGCATATATTGTGCAGAAATTGAAAATTCAACATTCCTAAGTTACGAAGAACGTGGGAAACGTCGTAGTTTTAATAAATTATGGCTTGCATTGAACTTAATCTGTTATGGTGCTGATGTTATCATCTGTCACCTGCTCTCACCCGTCCTGTAACATGTACCAGCTTGTGCTGTCACCTGTATCGTAGTTTTGTGTGATGTCGCTTCCGAAGTTCCCACGGTTTTCTGTCCATATGCCATATTCGTCGAACTTGTTTGTGTTTACGCAGTTTTTGAAGTATACCCGACGTGCTGGTTGAGTGATAATGGCGTTTTGCCGCCGAACGTGAGGTCGGTAGTTTGTATCTTAGCGGTGGCGCCTGCATATCTGACTGAACCGGACTGTGGATTCGTTCATTAGGGAAACTCGCGTCGCCAGTTATGATCTAGACTTCACTGCGGCATCTCTCAAAGCTCGCCATGCAACGCTGGTACGCAACCCGCCTTAATTGTGCTTCATGCCGTTTGAAAAAACCTCGCTAGTTCGCACGGATATGGAGTGTGTTCGAAAGCACTGGTAGAGCGTACACCCACTCGCGATTCATCATTGTTTCTTTTTTTGTGTGTGTGTGAGTATACGCTCTTTTCCTGATGTTTAGTGTGGCGATTTGATCATAGGAAATTAGGAAAATAAGACAATAAGATCAGACAACTAAGGAAATTAGGAATCAACGGAATGGTTGCATTCACAACTCTCGCAGACCGCTGACCTCCAGTGTTCGTACTAACTACAGCGTCGTCTGAATAGTGCTTGTACTCCGCCGTTTGGCTTTCTCATTATAGTCTGGCAGAGCAGTCGTTTACTTTGCTGTCAACATCCTGCAGTGCTTAATACTCGTCATTTGCTGCTACCCAGACGTCATCTGTGCTGGAAGGACAGTTGCTTTCTTCTATGCCTTACTTTTTTTTGCACATAAAAAAAAAAACATCGCCATGGTACAAGACGCGGAATCCGTTTTGAATAGCTTTGGAAAGCAAGCAAACGAGAAAGGGGAAAAGTGCGCACATGGGCTTCGACTGTCCGAAAGACGGTGCTCAGTGGACGTCAGTCATGCCGGCGACGCGTTTTAAAAAGATTGCTTCGCAACGACACGGGAATGAAAAGAGCTCAGCGATGCTCGCCAAACATATAAAAGCGAATCGAAAGGGCGAAATCGGGACAGTTCGTTGGAGAACAGTCTCGTTTCTACTTCCCATTGTTCACTTCGACGCTTTTATTTGGCTCTCCGAACAGCTACAGTTTACCCGCTCCCCACTCTTTGTAGGCATTTTTTTTCTCCTCCCCCGTTTGCGGCGAAGGAGGGTTGAGAGGGGGGGGGGGGAGGGGGGAGGTGCAGGCAGTGCTCAAGAGAAGGCACTTCATATCACAGCGCTCAAGATTTAACGAGCTCCTCTAGTCTGTGGAGTCCTTCGCTCGTCGTCTGAAGTGCACCGGACTCTTTCTCTCTTTTCTTGTTTTTTCAAATTTTTTTTTTTTTTCGTGATCGGAACTCTGCCGCAGCGCTCGTCGAGCAAACCGCGCCCCGCCGCTCTTCTTCCAAAAATATCTCCGATAACAAGATGGGCGCCCGCTAGTAACGAAGCGATTTCATTATGCAAGCTGTCAAATGAAGCCCACCGGGGCCCTCTTTATTTTTCTTCTCTTTCTCACTTCTTTTTTGGCCCTGTGCGTCTCTTCTATGCGACCGTTCTTCCGTCAAGCTGAAAGGCGGAGCAGTGCCCGTCATCAGCGCCTCTCCCGGCCTCCCGCTTAGTCTCCTCTGGCTTTGCCACTGCTTTTATACTGCATGTTATCAAGGAAAGAGCGAAAAGAAAGAACGACATGGAAAAGAAAGCTGAGCGAATTCGCAGCAAAGCGTTTGAGCACGCTCGAAAAAGTAAGGCGGAAGGCACCAGCTTCAGCGCCGCTTCATTGGATTCGGCCTTCCTTGATGACACTTCGGCGTATATACGCCCTCTAACGAGTACGGGAAGGAGGGAAGGGATGGCCTCGGCGTTACGTAGTATTATGCGTCGCTTATAACCTGCTCATAAGTATAACCTTAAGGCGGCGACCTAATCGGCGGCACTATAGGCGCGCAGTTGATATTAGCCAATAAGCCCGTGTGTCGCCCCGGTGACACGTTCTCGAATACGCGCTTTCTCGCTCGTTTTCACATGCTCTCTCATCTCTATCTATCTCTCTTCCTTCGCCACTTTTTCTTTTCTTTCTCGCCACCCGGCTCTTCGAGTGGTGCGCTTGGGCGCGCAGTTTAGCGGCATCTGCGGCAGGCATTTAGAATCGTTTCGCGAATCTGCCACGTGGGAGCCTGCCGGCGCTCTTCGCTCAACCTTAGTCGCCGTCCCGGGCGTCCCAAACTTTTCGCCGGTTTCTCACTCGCTAGTGAGTTTTCCTTCGTTATTGCTCGGCTCTCTTACACGCACGCTCTCTCTCTCTCTCTTGCGACCTGTCTTCGCTTCCGTTCTCGTTTTCTTTGCATCTCCTTCTCACTCGCCGCGCGCCTAACTTGTGCTGGTGTTAATACGAGGGCGCTAACGAGAGCTGCCGCCTTCTTCTCGCACTTCTACTGCTGCTGCTTCGTCTTCCTCTCCTTCGAGACAGCTGGACGGGGGCACGCGGAGAAAACGTCGTTTACGGATCAAATGAGTCATTAGCGCTGTTGGGAAACCTCGAGACGAATTAGGAGGACGGTCCAAAACAGCGTCAAGTACACGCGCCGACGCCGCCCACTGAACCGACGAAGAGCGAGAGCCCGGTGGCGGCCGAGAGCTTCGAGAAGGGCGGAAAGAAAAAGCGAGAAAAAAAAAAAAAAAAAAAAAACGGGTCGCCAGTGATAAGACGGCGAGAAAAAGGCGCGCGCGAAACACGGTGCAGGGCCTGGAACCGATCAGCGGTGGCGATCTTAATTTGCGTGTTTAGGAAACGACTCCTCTGAGGGGCGCATTAGCGCGGGCGGCCTTTAATTACCGGCGTTGAAACAAGCGCGCGCGCGGGACGTTAGCCCGGCGGTGTAAGGAAGGAGAGCGCGTAGCACAGGGCGCTCGCTCGAGGCGACGCGACGAAGTAGAGAAAGAAAAAAGCCGGAGAGGAGAAAAAGGTCCAGTTTCAAGTGGCAATTCGTCTTCATTTCCCGGCCATAGCAGCGACGGCGGCGATGGCGACGACCGGGACGCGTATTGTATTCCCGATCCACGAAGGCGGCATGCATTATTAGGTTGAAGCTCGTTAGGCCATCAGGAGTCGCGTTTGTAAGGGTGAGCGCTCGCGCGTATTGGCCTCCCACCATTCCTTTTGTTTTTGTTTTTTCTTCCAATACTTTTTCGCCTGCCACACACGTGGCCCTTATTGCCCCCCCCCGCCCCCTTTCCCTCCGTCGTCCTTTTCTCTCCCATCCAATGTTTTTGCCCTTCCGTCGGAAGAGCGAAGTCGTGCTCTTAGACGACCTCCGGGATTTAGCCTGCGTGCCGGATCGGGCCTCTCTTTGCGAGTGGTACCTATACAATGTTACCTGGCCGGCGCACCGCCCTTTCGGCTAATTGAGCTTCGGCGCTGTAAGGGGCGGAACAGGAACCGTGTGCTTGGTCGCTGCCCGCGCGCGGCTGGCTTGCTTAGCGGCGCTCGTTGGGTTGAATGGTTGGAACCTTTGTTCGGGCGCACGATCGCTGCGTTTGAATCGAACATGGGTGAAAGTAAATCGTACGCGTTCGAAAACTTAGATGACTTTCACCTTATCTGAACATTGCGGGGCTCCCTGGGCCATGAAATTACGCGGGGATTTGTGTTCGAGAGAAACAACAGATCTCTGGCGAATGCTATCTCTGCGTGAGAGTGGATGCTTGATGATTGTATTGTACATAACGTCTTATGAGCGTGCTCAAGCGGTCGAACATGTTTTGGAGGCGTCTTGGTATTTGCCATCATCGAGGCTTGCTTGTCATCATGAATCTGCCTTTGTTCAAGTGTTTTCTGTTGGGATCAATTCCTGCGATACATTAGCAGAACAGGCAGGCTCACCCCTTTGCCTCACTCACATCAAGTTGAACTTATTTCCCACGACGTCTCTTGGGTGCGAAATTAAGTGGTATTCCATTGCCTACACGCTACCTGGAACTATGACATCTTTCTTGGAGGACGTCACAGCTCCGCGAAGAAGTCTTGAGCTTGCCGGCGTCACTGGCCTTTAGAGGAAGTCTGTAGTGCATTTCACCAGGACATGTTGAAAACTTGGGTTATGCAAGGAAAGTTGTTGTAAAGCGCCGCCGTCCAAGTAGCGCCCTAGCGCAATTATTGTTAGAGATGAGTTTACTAACCATGGAGATAAAAGCAAATGAAATGTTGCGAAGGGGTATGAGAAGGCGAACTACCCTTATCCCAACACAGGCCTTCTGTCGCTTCCTCGGCCTGCGCGCGCTGAAAGCATTCCACCGTTGGCTGATTCCATATCATGGCTAAGGGCCCACGCGACGTTTACGCTGCACGACCCCGCTTCCTATTTCCCCCTTTTTTTTCTCTCTCTCTCTCTCTCGCTTTCTCTATTCCTGTTGCGCGAAGCATTTACAGGGCCGGTATATTGTAGCGATGCGTTATGCTTTATTCTATACTAGTGTTATCATCCACTGCTCACAGCCGGCTGGTCCAGTTGATAATGTGAGCGGACCGTCGCTCTGACCACTGACCAAGCGCGAAAAGCGCGAGAAGGCATTAGCATCGGAAAGGCATCGCTACAAAATGCCGGCCCAGGGGCGGTTTTGCTCCGCCTCACGGGAATCTCCGTACGGTTGTACGCGTATTATGTCGTCTCTGCTGACGGGGAGAATGGCTCCTCCGAGAAGGTGGGCGTGCGGCTGTCTGAGTTACTTAGCGACTTTAGCGGCCAACATTGGTGGGAAACTTTGCCGACACGATCGCCACCATAATCTGTACGCCGCCCTTTTCGCTATTACTGGTCGCGATGGATGGATGGATAAAACTTTATTTCATCTAATTAAATGTGGTTGGGCCCCTAGATGTCCGGGAGCGCCCTGGCCGACATCTCTAGGCGGGCCCGGTCCACCAGCCAGAGCTGGTCATCCGAGCAAGTGGCCCGAAGAGCGGCCTCCCACGAGGAAAATGAAGATTGGGAAGTTGTAAAGTTGTATAGGTTGTATAGGGTTGTATAGGAAGTTGTATAGGTTGTACCGCTATGGGCTTGGGGCAGCTCCACAAACAGTGGAGAAGATCTGCCCGGGGCGCTCGGCAGGTGGTACACTGTCGATTATTAAGACCAGGGTAAAATAAATGTGCCAGATATGGGGAAATAAGTGGCTTGGTCTGGATTACTGGTCGCGATAACCAACCCTGAGCGGAGGCCCATTCAGAGCTGGAGTTCAGTGAGACCGCCTAATTTGCTTTGAGTGGGAGTACGTATTTTCATCGCCCTTTCGGAGTGTGTTTGTGGGACGTGCGTTGCGTCAGCTTTCACCCATTATTTTGTCTGCAGTAGCGTATCAAACTTGATGTTCATACTAGCCTCCCGAGCTTCGGCTTAAGCCTCCTTAGCCTAAACTCTGGGCATCTCTCGTTTCAACCATATGCGATTTGTATATCTATGCGTGTTTCGAATAAAATCTTTGAATATATTTTTTTTCATTTAGTTTTCATTTGTGCACTGAAGCAACAATCGCTGTACGTAATTGTGAAGCACTGTCTCCCACATAAAGCTCAGTGAAGAGGGATCAGTTTGTAGTATGCGTTCGTCCCATGTCCCTCAACCGTCTGACGTGTTATCGCGCTTTCGTAGTCGTGAAGCATTCGCGATGCTTAGAAACGGCGAACTAACCTTACGTCGTTGTTGCTGTATATGGCGATCCTCTCAGACAAAACGGGCAAGCGCTCTCCCGCCGTCCTGCTTGCAGCTTCTATGGCGTTTCACGGTAAGAAAGGCCGCTTAAGTTGCGGCCGAGACACTGCGCAGTTATCCCATTCGCTGTGCCCCACGATTCGCGACGTGTTGCAGCATGCGAGTTTTCTTCCTCTTGCCGGACTCGGGCGGGCACCGCTGCTTTGGCGAACAGGCGCACTCGCTTTCACGGACCAGGCTGCGCAGCAGGCGTCGCCCCAAGCGCGCCTGCATGATGATTACCGCTCGTGATGTTTGTTTGTGTACTTTCCTCCCTTCCTTTCCCACTCGACATTTACGCAGAATCGCTGAGCCGCCAAGGCGTTTAAGACTGTCCAGCAACCGCGGTGAAATGCTGGGTGCTTTCGCATTCGCCTTCGCGGGAAACACGTGCGGAATTTTTTTCTTGCCACCGCTGTGCGCTATCGCAGGAGCAACCTTGCTGCCTGAAACGATTCATCATTCTCTAACGGTGGTTGTTGCTCGTGCTTAGCTGAACTCTGGCGACCGTGTGTGTCGAGACCCGCATTATCCATTTTTTTTTATTTATCTTTTCCCCTGTGTAAAACGGCAAAATTCAGAGATGTTGCTTTCAGCCTTTCGTTTTCGGCGTTGTCTTTTGTGCGATCGTGCGTGCGTGCGTTGATGTGTGTGTGTGCGTTGAGTGTTGTATGCGTGAGTGTGTGTGTGTGCATGGGGGGGGGGGGGGGGGGGGGGGGCGTGCGTGGGTGTGGTGTGTGTGTTCGGTCGCGTGCCTATTGCAGTACGTTCCTATACGTACCTTTCTACAGCTTTCAGAACGGCATTTGGACATTCGCTCTTTCTAGTTGATTGGCAGTGCTTTTTTTCGTTATTTTTCATATTGGTACTGTTCGAACATACATCCGAACAACGCATACGTAATGGTTGACAGAGCACCAGAAGTAGTTTGCCCACTCATTCAGACATACATACAATTTATATGCGGTGGTTGTATGCTAAGGGGTGGCAGAAAGGCGACTAAATGCCTGACAGTGTGGCATAACCAGATTGAATTTGGTTTACCGTGTTTACGAAAAGCTAGGTACCTGTCAACTGCGTATTACTTTTTTGTGCGCGTTGCGCGTAATTTCCAAAGGTCTTGCGCCTCGGCGCGTTCTGCGTGTCTCGTCGCAATTGTACTATGTAGTGCAACGCACGCAAGGCTGTCTCTGTTCTCCTGCCTAATATTCTGCCTCCCCTGTCCCTTCTCCCCCTCTCTCTCTTTCGCAGGGATGACCGCGTGAACCGTGAAGGCTGAACACTCTCTCTCACTCTCTTTCTTCCCTCACCTCAACGCTGGTTCCCTCGTGCTACGTCACTTTCTACGCTGCCGCTGAGGTGAGTAATTTCGCAGAATGCACGCACTGTCACGCCAAATCTCGCGAACTGGATATGATGATGTAATTTTGACGTACCAGGTCGTTTACGGGCTACTCCGCTGACTGTTCACGCTTTCAGCCACTGCAGAGAACCACGTCGATTTCGCATTTTCAATGATCGCGTCTCCCATAGACGCAAGCTACGCGCAGTCGCCTAATTGGCTGCAACACGACAACGAAGCCAAGCGTACGCACCGTCACACCAAGCTCAATCTGTTCGGCAGCGGAGCAAGGACACGAGCGTTGCGCGCACGCGTAGTTACTTTCTCTTTGAGTGATTGTGTGCAAACTGCAATATGCTGCAACCGGCCGAGCGGAGTGGTCCGACTGTAAACGCTAAGCTTAATCTGTCTAGACATACAACATGCATGTGTCTGGCGTTACCGTGGCTCGCATTATATGCCCACACAGGCAACGAATGATCTGATCAATAAAAAAAAAAAATACCAAGGCAGACGAAATGCACGAACGATGGTGTTTCTTCAGTATGACAATCGCGAGCGCTCGACACAGTGTACCACGCGTTTTATCCGAGCGCATGCGCTCGCCTTCTTCCCGATCGCGCAACGCCCTATGCAAACGACGATGCACGTCCTTCTGTATCGGTTATTCGGTTATATATTCGGTATCAGTTATACAAGGAGAAGAGGGAATGGAGGCTCCTTTTCGGTGCCACGAGGGTCCAGCCGTTTTTTGTGCGCGTCACTCTCTTCGTCCATAGGTGCGCGTAGTCACGGTTTGGAGACTCACGCGTGACCCGACTGAGCCTTGGCCACCACCAGTGGTGCGACGTTCGTGCTGCAGCCGTGACTAACCTCGCAGCTGTACTAAAACTCGTGCGCGAAGCGCCGGAAAGGTCACGTCGCTCGCGGCTATTCCGCGAACCACCCGCGAGGCAGCGCAGCCACAGGGGGACGGGACGCTGGAGCGTCGTTGCCATGACGACGGCCCTCAGTCAGCCTCGCTCCCTCGCGCTCGCTCGCTCGCTCGGTGCGTCATAGTGCGTCATGTTGACGTTCCCTAGGTCGCAGCCTGTAATAGTTCTCGTTCACCACACCGCTTTGTAGAAATTTAGAAACATGTCAGATTCCAAAGCAAGCTCTTTGTGCCGGGAAACCTGAGCTGTTTGAAACGCACAATGCCCGATTCAGGCGTTCTTTTCTTCGTTCGTTTCTATTTGTCTTGGTTCACAGGTACACTTGCGTACTAGTAACATCGAGCTCCAGTTGCCTAGAACTGCAACTCCGCTTCTAAAGCTTGGATGCGCACGCGCGCTTCATTTTAGTTTGCTCCGCGTAGTATTACCTTACTTGTGTAGAGACCAAAGTGAAATCCTGCTGTTGAAGGGCGTGTCGTAAAGGCAGATCGCGACGGTGCTCTTCGAGTGGATGTGCGATATTTTCTTACGATTAAGGCTGGACGGATACGGCTACTCTTAATTTTACTTCATGATAAGGGTGAAGGCGAGGTGGCTCTACCTTCCCCCCACCCCTTCCCCCTCTTTTTTTTTAACTATCGAAGGAAAAGAAAACGAAAAATAAAAGTTCTGTCGCCTTTGTCACAAGTTTCTGGCAGTCGTGTGTAAACACAGAAATTGTAATTGGGGACAACGTTTTCTTTTTCTTTTTTCTTTCTTTCTTTTTTTTCTTTTTTTTTTTTACTCTGTCGATAACCGTTATTGTTTGTCTTTCGGTGTTCGTGCTGTTAGGTTTCCTTCGCTAAATAGAGGTCCTAAATGTTTGCTTCGAAGAAAAACAACTGCGTCCCCGAACAATGAACCAACAAGCACACACACACACGTGCTCGCGCATCCTCACATTCGCCCATATAAAGCGCCGCTCTAAACGCACGCCAACTTACACAAGCCGAAACGTTGCGTGCCTGTCGAAGAAAGAAAAAGAAAACGTAGAAGATTGGCGTCCGAAATTCACAGAGCGAGAAACCGCCCGAAAAAAAATAAATAAAAATAATAATAAAGCACGCCGGCGGCCGGCCGGCCATGCCGCGTTCGGCGGGAAAAAGGCGTAATTAGACCGGGGAGCTTGCGCGCTCACTTCACCGCGCGCGCGCTCGGCGCTTTTTCCTCGGAGCTAGGTAAAAGATATACGCGCTCGCTTCTTCTCTGGGCGTCTTGCACGGAACAGTAGAGGAACGAGAAACAAAAATGATAATGCGCGCGCACGCGGAAACAAGTGTGGCAGGCAAGGCTGCTGCAGACCCCCGCCCCGATCCGATTAGCGTGAACGTTATTACGCCGCCGGCGTCGTGTACCAGCTAGTGCTGCATTAGATCTTGCTGCAGGCGGCCAACCGGAGGTCGAATCTTCTTCTTCCACTGCGCCTTTTTTGTGTACCGTTTGCTGCAGCCTTGTTCCTTTTCCTTTCTCTATCTCTCTCTTTCTGTCTCTTTCTCTTCGCCGGTTCTTGTTGTCGGCGTTCCCCAGCGAGTGGCGCAAGCTCACTGCGGCTCGCGGTCGAGGAATTGGATGAAGATGACGGAGTAAAAAAATAAAAAGAAATAAAATAATAGGAGTGTAAGCGGAATGCTATATAGCGGAGCAGTTGGCCAAGCTACAAGTACGAAAGTGACTCGCTCAGAAGAAAAGAGAGAATTGACGGTACTGTATTAAGGATTCATACTACGGAGTTCATCTTTCTTTATTTTCTGGGTTACAAGTGACCTTTTTTTCTTTCTCTTCCGGGCTTAGCGTTTCTCTTCATTATCGCGTTTTGTTCTCTTTCTCTTCTTTGTTGCCCCCCGCCAAGTAAACGCCGAGGCTGCCACCGAGCGTTTCGCCTAAGTGCGGCAACCGGTGTGCTACGATGTTTCCTCTCAGCGGCCGCAATATACTTGTTGCGTAACACCGGCTTGCCTCCTCTCTATACATAACCGCGTAACTTTCGAACATATTTCTTTATCAGGCGAGCTTCGCCGTTTCTCGCGCTTTCTTTTTCTTTCCTTTTTTTTTAAAGCAGAAAGCTGCTGCAGCGGATATAGGCGCGGAGAAAAGTATGCCGCAGTTCTAAAACTTTTCGCTATCGCAGGGAACCATAGGGGAAGAAGGAAAAAGGGCAGTCTTATGGAAAAGGTGTGCAGGCAGTCCAAAACCTGGCCCAACACTGTTTTTTTTATTTCTTCCTTTTTTAATTATTAAGCAGAAGCAATGCATATAGCGTTCGGCGGTCTCGCTACGTGTTGTAGCGTAACTCGAGTTTCTTCATCCGACAGCGGTTGTCCCACGCTGCGCTTCTCGTACACCTAAATAATTAACGCGGCTTCGAAGAATTGCGCGCGCGCGGAGCGTGCGGTGCCACGTAATGCAGTAGATATAGAATCTCGCCTCGTCGACGCGTGAGCAGGGATATAGGAGCGTTAAGAAAGGCGTGAATGAATGATGAAGGAAGATGAGAAAACTGGAGAGAGATGAGCTCCATAGGAGACGGGAACGCGCGCGCGGAGGTAAGATTAGAGAAAGGAAACACTATATATTCAAACGCGGAGCTGTCAATTAACCCTTCTCTATACGTGGCACCGGGTGTCTTGATACAAGCGCGAGCGCGTATCCGGACGTCGTTCAAAGACAAGAAGCTTCGTGGTTCGCATTCCCGTCCCCTTCCTGACTGATATTCGGAGCAAAGGGCGGGTGGTGCGTCCTAATGACGACAGTGGCGACGCCCTCTCGCCCGCCCTCCCGCAGGCTGGTGCGGCGGCGGCAGTCAATAAAAAAGTCGTAGTTTCGCCTGAAAGGCGAAGCATCGATTGGGATACCAAATTATTAGAGAGCTATACGAAGCGAGGATAGTAGTTTAATGGGCAGCATAAAGTTGTAAACATTCACTTACTGACTCAATATACGAGCATGATGTCACGTGAACACATCTCCCTCGATGACCGCGGAAATTCGCTGTGAAAGCGCCGGACTAAGAAAGCGCGCCAGCAGCAGCAGGCGAAATTGACCTTCGCGCTGTCTCTCGTTTCGCTTCAACGCGAACGTCGAAAGCGGAGCGCATACGAAGCTACCGGCACTCGGCGAATGCATTTGGTCCCCATCGCAGATCGCTTGTAAGATACGGGCGCGTGGCCGCGCTGTGAGCAGCAGTCGACGGAGCAGAACGCGGGGCCAGAACGCCCCCCCCCCCCCCCCCCCTCGCTCCCTCTCCGTCGTCTCGCCCCGTGCCTCGCGCGCGCGAGTCGACCTGGTGCTTCCGGCCTGCCTTCCGCGCTCGCGTTCGCTATATTGAACCGCGATTGCCGGCTCCCCTCGTACGCTTTCACTCGCAGACACAGAGTTCGGCGCGCGGCAACAATTTTGTCGCCGTTGGACTTTATACGGAACCTCACGGCGACGACGACGGCTACGATGCCGACCCCGACGGCAGAAATGCGCTTGCAGTGTCCACATAATTGCTATCGCAATGAAATGGTGCTACGGGGGATTAAGGCGAGAATGGAAGTTAAAGGTACCGCAAGTAAGGACGCGAGAGAAAAAGAAAAATTAGAAGGTAGGTAATAGAAACCGTAATGGATTGAACGGGGGCTCTAGCTCCGACGATCGCCGCCACCCAGAGTTCCCGCGCGAACGACCGGCGCTCGTTCGCGATTGTGTGGCGCTACGAAAAAAAAAAAAAAAAAACGTGCGTGCGGTAGTGGGTTTCGCGTCTCTCGAGGTCCTTAAATTATTGCGACTTTCCCCGACGCGCACACGCGTGGTTATTACTTTCTCTTCAGTTTTTCGTGAACAATAGTGCGTTCCTGTCCACCTCGTGTTCCCAGCGTTACTGTCTTTTATCTTACTTACTTTCTTTCTTTCTCAACTTAGTTGGCAGTGCTACTGTACACTTCGTTAACTTTCTTTCTTCTCTTTCTCATTTCGTGCGGATTTTTGTTCATCAGCCTTCGCTGTTTCGGTCTTCCCCCCCCCCCCCTTTTTTTTTTTTTTTTCCTGCTCTTGGAGACAACGAAGGAGGCGAGGCGGTGTGGCCCTGACTAAAGAAATTAAAAAACGCAGTAAAGAAAAACAAAAGCCGCCCGAGCTGCCGCGCGTTCTAAAACGCTTATTATTAGCTATTACCGTCATTTCTGGCGCGTGTTCTCCTCGGTGCAAGCCGACCGGCCAAAAAAAAAAAATAAAAAAGCGAGAGCGCGCGCGCACGCGCGCCGCTTTGGCTAATGCGCCACTGGCTCGTGCTCGTTCGTGCGTGCATAAGCGGTGCGCGCGCGGACCGCAGAGTAAGAAGAAGGAAGAGAAGCGCTGGTATCCACCGCGCTCGAGGAGGATAGGATGGAGGGAGGAAGGGTAAAAAGATGAGGCGCAACTTTCATTATTACGCTGCCGCGCTTGCGAGCGCGCGCGCTGTAGCCGTGGTCTTTGCTGCTGTAGGTGTTTCAGGAGTCGCAACGGCGGGCTCAAGCGAGGGGCTCGCCCCCCCCTCTCTCTCTCTCTCTCTCTCTCGCTCTGTCTCTCTCGGTTCTGCGGGCCTTCTTTCGTCTCGGTCTCCCCTTTTTTCTACCGGTGCTGCACACGCTGCAGGTTGCTCTCTTGCGCTTCGTTCTAGCGCCCACCTGAGGGCTTCTCTCTCTCTCTCTCTCTCTCTCTCTCTCGTGGTTTTTGGTTCGACGTGCTCGCTGCCTGGGCTGTAAAGTCGCGGCTAGTGCGTGCGCCGCAAGCGGCCGCTCGTGTGTACGTAGGCTGGCGCGCGCCGTTGACGATGATTACTTTTTACGAGTGGGTGCCCTAATACAATCCGCTTCGCCCCTTCCCTCTCTTCTTCCTTCTCGAACGACCGTTCTGTCCGCCGGCACCGTGACTGCTGCCCGTGAGCGTCGTAAAAAGCCGGCCCCCACCACTCTCCCGTTAATTTCCGAGCTTCCGCAGAGCAGTGGTGGAAGGGATATATATATATATATATATATATATATATATATATATATATATATATATATAAAATATGCAGACACCGCTGCCGCCAAGATGGGCGTCCAGGCATCCGTGTGTACTCAACGACGAGCACAACGACGAAGCTCTATGGCGCTCTTCTCCGGGCATGTACTTTCTCTTGCGGCAGCCTCTTGCGGCCGGCAGGAAATCTGCGACGAGCCCGCCGACGATTTTCACTCCCTTCTCCTCCACTTTGTCTCTCTCTCTCTTTCTTGTTCCTGCGATACCTTTCACTGGCGCGGCGCTTTATAATCTCGTTTTCGAAAATTACAGCCGCCACCGCTCTACTTCCCATGTTCGTCGCATTTACGGCCGTTTGTTTTGCGAAGCGCCGAACAATACAGCCTCGTGGTCGTCATATATCCGCCCGCGTCTTTATTATTACTATCTTTCTTTTCCGAGCTCTCCGACGCAGATAAAGACCCGCTCGCGCTTTCATTACCGCCTTCGTAAATGTGAGCCATAACTCGCCTCCATGTGGTAAGCGACATTGATGTGCCGAAAAACCAGCGGAGCGCGTTATCGTGCTCATATATATAATTTTACTTCTTTTAGCGCGAATCTACTGAATGCTCTCAGTGTCGCTTCCGTGCGCTGCTCTAATAGAGGCCTGGGAAAATACCCTCCTGTTCGTTCCTCAAGTCGTGATTGCAGGTGTACATTCTTTAATGCGGCATATTGCTCGTTGCGGTGGTGGCTGCAGTAAAAGCTGCATTGTGCTTAATGAGCTTTGAGACTTGGCGAGCCTTTTTCGGCCTTGGTCGTCTCTGCGGCGGTCGTAGTTTCGAGATTACTGCAGCTCAAGCTCCCTTGGCTAGCACCGTGATTGTTAGCGAGTTGGTACTAACTTGTAAACCATAACGAACTGAGCTTTATGCTCTTCCTAGTGCCTGTTCATTTCAAAGTTGTGTGTCGTGTCGAAGAGTATTGCGTAATGCCTGCACGTTTTTACAACTTAGAAAAAGACCGCGAGGAAGCGGGATTGCCATGTTTTATGCGCCTTGATATGTTTTGCCCTACCGAGCTTTTTCCCCCTTTTTTTTCCCCTTCATGTTCACTGTTAGCGCGCACCAAAATCTTTGCACGACGAAGTCCGTTTGCCATCCGAATGGCCGAGCTCACAAAGGTAAACTTTCTTATTCGACGGAGTTCTCTTTGCACGCAAATCTTCCTTGCGAGCTCGTCATTGAAAAGCCAGATAAAATGCACTCGTTCTGCGGCCGCCCTGAAACCGAATACAATAGAACACAAATATAACGAACCCGGATAAAGCATATTATTTTCTATATCAAACATGCGAGACTTACTTACGCATCAGAACAGACTCGGTGGATGTGTTGCGCGGGTGCTGTACGGACTGCGAGGGAATTGGGCGATCGCAGCTTGGTCTACACAATCTGGCGCATTGAGAACGCAATTCTATAATGACGATAAGATATCGTTCAATGCACAGGCAAAAAATGTCTGCTTACTGCACGTAGTATTGTTTTTCATAAATGTATTCATTCCTTGCTAGCCTTTTCTCCACTGGAGATATGTAAGACAAATCTGTATATAATTAACTCATCACAAAAGGTCGTCGAAATTTGTTATACGCGAGTTTGGGTATATCAAATTTGGTTATACCTGATATAGCGAACCAATCTTGTACTCCGATACAAGTCTAGATACCCGGCAAAGGACCGCCTTCCAGCCAATGGTGTCGCTGGGTGAACGTGACGTCGCGGCCGACCGCCTTACACCTACGGGTAGCGCTGTTGGAGCCAGGTCTCTCTGAGTGCAACCGCACGCATAAGTAGTTCCGAAGGACGCATTTATTTTCAGCGAAAATAAAATCTTAACTTAAATTCTTTATTTGCCCGTTACTACGCATGAGGTGAAAGGGCTTATTTGCCAATTGGAGCAGTGAGTTGAATTCCACTAAACTGCAGCGGGGGCTGCTTCCCGATGGCGCCGAGCGGTGATGCAGAAGACGAAACACCAGACCGATCGTCGTTACCACACTGCTCGCAACACACAGACGAGGCTTTTCACGGAATTCACCTTGGGATATGACTGAACGGCGCGAAAGTCAGCTTGAGAGAGCACGATCTCACTGACAACGCCGATGGGAAGACACGAACAGCGAAGGCGGCCATTTATATATATATATATATATATATATATATATAAATGAGCAGCACAACTTCGCAGGTTATCATAGGTTCATTTACCCAACAGTTTCGGTATATATATATATATATATATATATATATATATATATATATATATATATATATATATACAGTGCGCGTGCACAATGCGCGCATCGTAGGTCACGACGGTGACAAGTACACGGCGTTGACAACACCGGCCACGTTTAGCAACGCGTCGACCAAGAAAAAAAACAAGAAAGAAGAAGGCTCATTCCCACAAAATTTTCCTGTTTCTAAGCGAGCGCAGGCTGCGGCTTTAACTGCAACAGCCCGAAGACAAAGGCACACAGTGTCCTTTCTTGTTCTCTAGAATCGTGCTTCTGCCTTCCTTCCTTCCTTCTTCGGCCTTGCGGAGGCTCCCTGGTGAGGATGTCGCTTTGGCACAAAGTCAGCGAAAAAAACACGCTGGTTTGGCGGCCGAAGTACGAGAAGGTAATGCGCGGACTACAATGGGATCCCCCGGGTGGCACAAACCGGGCCCGGACAGAGAAAGAAAGGGGAGAGAGATGGAGGGAGAGGAGGACGCCTGGGGTCGGCCGTAGCTAAAACCGGCGTTGGCAGTGCCCGTGTCGCGAACTGGGCTTGGCGAAACCCACGTGCGGTGCGCTCGCTCGTGTGTATGTATATACCCTCGGCGCGAACCGCGCCTCCTTTTTGCCCGAGCGCGCATGCTGCCGATTGCGCAACCTGGTTGTTTACCATTGTGCGGCATTTTAATTGGTGGCTCCTCGTAGAACTGCTGAGCCTTAACGCGCTAGCTCTCTTTTGTCTTCCTCCCCATCCTTATGCTCTCTATTTTCGTTGGTCACACGAGAGCGGAGCTGGTTGCGCTGCTTTCTGACGCCCTTACGGGCCACGCTGACGGTGTGCTGTGAGCACACCGAGCGGATCGGCCACGGGCTGTGACCTCTTCGCGACGCGTCCGTGTGCTTGTTGAAAGAAGAGAAACGGCGCTTGTTCCGCGAGAAATCAAATGATAAGATTAAGCAATGCCGTGCCTCTTAATAGGTTACGCAAGTCGGTTCTCTTCCAGCCGTAACCGTGAGTACCAGAGGGTTGAATTCTAGCTGTCTAACTGTGTGTCTGCTAATTTACGCGTCGAGATAGCATTTGCGTTGAAAAAAAGCTAGGTGCTTTTGGCATGCAACTGCGATTAAAACCATTTGCGATAGCAGGTACTGGCCTTGCACACCGTACCGTTTAACTACGAGCCTTGCTCATCGTTTCTCCAGGTGCTCGTTGACCGCCTTGCGGTAGATAGAAAGCGTAGTAGAGCGTAGCACGTATCTTTGGTGAAGCCTCTGTTTGCAGTGTTTATGGTATTGTGGCGCCATCTGGCATGCACTCGACCACTGACGGCTATTAGCTCCCAGTGTTCGAGGCGCTCCTCTGCGTCTTTTTTTTTTTTTTTTTTTGTGCATGTGGGTCTGATTGACGTATGACAAACAAAAGGCTTAGACAAGAGGACAAACCAGTTTCAATAACTGATTATAACGGGCTGTTGCTAGTGCATTTTTGTATTACGCATATCTGAAGCGCGCATGAAACAATAGGCTTTAGAGAAGAGGTTCGGCAAATCAGTAGGAGTAATTTAACATCCTCACGCGAGTAAAAAAAAAAAAAAAAAAAAAAAGAGAGACAAAGAGAAAAAAAGGGGGTCGCACAAGTCGCACATGGTATAATGGGAGCGGAGGATCGCCCTAATATTCGTACAAGCGCTACGGCAACACAGTGTATCATAAATTATATTGCGTTTTTTGTTAGTTGACGTTGGCTCGCTGCTGTGCACGCTGCCCTAACACTCGCTAAATTAGCGAGTTACATGCGCCTGACACTGCGATTGCTGCGAGAGGCTTGGTGTGTGTTCGCAGTATTCTCGTTTGATCTAGCCGCTTACAAATTTGTAGCTGTATCTAGATCAGTGGGTAATTTATTTCACTTGTCTAATTTTTTTTTCAGTCGACCATAATAAGGAATTTCGCTTAATGGACAGCAATAATGCTCGATTAGCAAAACAATGCGACATTGTCAGAATTGAATATAGAGTTAATACATTAGGGGAAGAACGCAGTAACGTAAGTTTCTAGGCGTTCTCATTTCAAAGTGACACACATTTTCGTAACTTATGTTCGACGTAGGAGGCAGATTTTTGATATCCATGTTTTAATTTCATTCCTTTGAATGATGCACAAGCATAGCACATTTGTGGAATGATGGCAGCTGTGGTGCTTTTCATTTTAACTCGATAACTTGCGATTTGCGCACGAACGACAAGGTTAGCTCACCCACGGAAGGAAGCTGTTGAAGCATCCGCTTGTCCTTGTCACTTGTCTCGTCCACGCGTTTATCCTTAGCGCTGTACGCTTACGATTTTAAATCGCCAACTTTCCCTATCAGCCATCGTGCTATGTTTATTTTTAAATGGACAATTAATGGCACTACTATATGCGCGTTCACTCTGTGTCAGAATCAGTAGCTTAAGCAAATTAATTGATGTTAAAAGGTTTCGTGCGAAAAACAGAGCACGCTTGCGTTCAGTATGTATTTTTTTTTTTCAACCTTTTTGGTGTGACTATTTCAATTGGGACTTAGAGATGTGAAGCTTAAGTGCAAGTCTAGACCGTCGCTTAGCTTCCAGTTGGTTGAGTGCGTTAGCGCCGAAACATCAGTCGTCGGGGTCACAAGTGCCATCCACTGGCCCGTACTTACAAATGTAGAACGAATAAAAGTTATTTTGTGAGATTGGGTTGCAAAGTCAGGTTTTTTGCGCACGAGGCAGGCAGTCAGCGCACAACGTTCGTGGCTTCATTTCAACGTACTTCTGCCGGCAGTGTCCACGGGGCTCTACAGAAATGTTATTTAATGACCACATTGCACTTTCCGCGCAAAAGACCAGCACCTATTCGTCGTTCTCTCATATACGAAGTGCGCTGAAAGTTCAAAAAGTTATTAGTTCACGTGCACTTAAAAAAAAAAGAAAAATATATATACATATATGATACTAAAAAGAAATACAAAGAGAAGTGTAGATTTAGCACTCGCTAGATTGCGTTGCTGTGTGCTCTTCTGCAGCGAGATATGCGATTTAATTACGAACTGCAATGAAATTAACGAAGCATATTCGTCGTTTCAGGGAGGCGCAGCTTCTTCAGATGAAATGTAGAGTATAGAGCGATGCATTAATATGAAAGTGGCGCGGCGCGCTCAATCGCTTTCACTCAGGCTATATAGTTACCGCTGACGTTCGCGTCCGAGCGTCTTTTGTAGTCTGTGTGACAAATTTCTACGTCGAATGGACTTGCGCGAACGGCTGGAGTGCCCTGCACGTGGCAAATGCGACAGCCGGTGATTTTAGAAGGATCTCTTCTCTTTTGCATGCATTTTGTTTTTTCAGTACATCTTGAACATTGAGCAGGCTCGTTGCAAGTTGTGCTCTATACCTACTTGCAAACTTACAAGCACATACCGCATTCAGAAATTGCGCAGAGCAAAATGTTTAGTTTCACGCGCGAAGCAAAAAACGAAGTTAGGCATTTTCGTACCTATAAAGACATATACGAGGAAGTACAACCGCGAGATATATAATAGACCCGAATGAATAACATATATGTAGCATAAGTGGCTCGCTACTTGTGGACTCCAGTGCTTCCAAAGAACACAGTGATGCGTCAATTTGACGCCACTGTGGATCACCGTGCGTTTGCGAGCCCATTGGCTTCGTGCACCCAACGGGGAAGCGTCGCTTGGCGAATGCTTCCTCTGAACGGTAATTTTGCACTCCAGCTAAGAGCTTCAGTTTCCGATAACCGTCATCTAATATATACATTCTCATTCAGTACGCATTTAACATCAGTCAAAACTGCTCTTAAGCTGCCATTCGCTTGAGAATGTTCTAAGGCAAGTGCGTATCTCAGAGGCATGAGTGTTTTAACTAGATAGTCCCTAAACGTACACCACTTTTATCCGTCACATCAAGAGAGCTGGTGTAAAAAGAAGTTTGGCGTAGCACTTTTCTGAACTGCGTTCATGTAGAATCCATGCAGAGCGCAGAATGCTGTACCAGAATGCATGGATACAGCTGCAGGGATGGCACACAACACGCGTATATTGAGAGGTCGCCCAAGTGACGTGCAGGTTTTGCTGCGTATTTCTTTTTTCTTCGCCGAATAATGTCCCTGTAACACGCGTTGCCCAAATTTTCGCTGTAGAGCTAGGCGTATGGCACGGTTGCGTTAAAGAGAGGAGGAGAAAGAAGAAAGGCAAGGCAGGGGAGGTTAATCAGACGCACGTCCGGTTTGCTACCCTACACGGGGGAAGGGATTTAAAGGGATGAAAAGAAAATGAAAACCCGTCTTGCGCGCGTCTGTGAAAATTGCAAATACAGTCGTTTGACTTTGGAAGCCAGGATCCTAATGCGTTCGCAACTATACGTGTCGGACTTATTTACCATTTTCGCGAAGTGATTCAACGTTCTTAACGATGCGTGTCCGCCGTATACGTGTTCGCGCGTTTTTCAGCTGACGCAAACTGTGCAAAGCAATGAGGGCTTGCACGAAAGCGAGGTGCAGCTTAATTGGAACGGCAGTTTAAGCTTCGCTGTAATAAGTGCACCGCGCACTACGTTTAGTTGCGTGTTCAACACATTGCGCATGTGACTGCGTCGCAACGTTTTGCGGTGTGAGCGCGCACGTTTGCCTCGTCATTGCGGCGAGCGCGCGCCAGGAATCCCTGGGAAGCCGAAACGCGCTGCGAGCGCCTGACAGGAGTAATAATTCCGCGGATACAAATTAGGGCGCCGTGGCAGGTCCCTGAAAAATGCTGCGACGCGTATGAGCGCGCCGCGGAGCTCGGAGCTTATGTGTCTGCTCAGCTTTGCCGTCCCGGAGAGAGGCATCCATCTTTGCTGTGGCCGTCGGTGAGACGCGCGGTTTATGCGCATTCGCGAGCCCTGCTGTACGGTTTGTCTCGTAACGCTGTGCTTTATCCTCATCTGCGTCGTGTCGAAAGATGGTGTCGGTATAGCCGGCGTTAACGGGAATGCGGCGGTAGCACGTCGTCTCAACGTCATACTGTGCGGCACCACGTGTAACTTATACAAAGCAGCATGCTTCGATGCCGAAATGTGTGTCCTATTCAAGCTCGCCTCAACGACGAATGGCGTCGAACTCTTTTGACGATTTCAAAGCCGTCTGCATTCTTTGTATAGGTGATCGAGAAGAGAATGCGCAGCCTATTCTCTCTGTCAACTCGCGCTTGCTTGCAGGAAGCCAATGAACACTGCAGCGCTCTTTCTCGTATACTTGGGTGCCAGCCACGTACGCAAGTCACAAGAAGCTATAGTTATTTGTTCGTGACTTCCAAAAAAGTAGTCATTTATTTCTGCATGAATTAGATGCGCCAGACAGATGAGGCGATGCGATGCCGTTGAATTCGTCTAGACGCGTTTACAGCAGGGTGCGTCGCTATTTCGTTGATGCAGCTTTTCGTACAGCAAAGTACGTCATAACCTTGCAGCAGAATTGTGTTGGATGTATGCCGTATGGGACCATCCTCAGAGAAACCGTCAGTTGATAGAGAGCGCGCGTAGTTCTTTGTTGGAAGTGGAGCGGAACGCGCGCGTATCAAGTCGCTGACAAATTTCATTAGGATGTGATGGCAAGGGATAGTGTTGGTCTTGTAGAAACTCGAAAGTGCAAGCGTAGGCATTACACGACGCCGCTATAGTATACTTAACCTGTTTAAATTATTTACCTCGTAAAAGCTTACCTTGCTGCAGTTATCGGGTTTGCTGTTGGTTAGAAGTGACGCTTTAGCCTTGGGCATTCGTCGATATAGGGTTGCGCAAGGTACACTGAAGGTGCTTCGCTCATTCATGTGCTTGGCGTCCTGGCCGAGAGGAAGCCTCGTTCCCGCCAGTGGGTAAACAGCTCATTCTCACACTTGCAGTTAATCAAAATGATACTATACTAGCGCGTGCGCATATGTTACTCATTTTCTATGGGGATGCCTGAACGAAAGGCACGGAAAGAATGCACTACTTTCCTGACGACAGTCGTTTGCATCTCTATATATCGAGCAGTGCTTTTTGATATTGTTGGTTCCGTCATTTCAGTAAACATTATTGTGATTTTTTTTTTCATTTCTTTATCAAGCTGTTATGTCCTGCCTGCTGCGCAGCTAGCGTTTTTCTCGTAGGTGCGAAAAAACAATATATGTATATAGAACTTGGCCAGTGGCTAGGCTTAATTAGCGACCCAGAAAAAGGACACTATGCCGATCATACGGGACTTTTGTAGCCTGCGGCCTATAAGATTACGGACATGACAAACAGTAGACAAGACCACACGTATCGTCTCGCCTCCTGTCTGACCTCTCGCTAATCGTTGATCGTACGCTATGCAGTAATTGTGTACCAACTGGCTCGGATGATTAGTCACATGCTACATCTTTTCTTTCCACGTAATAGGTTTCACCAACGAAGTGCGATTTATTAAAAAAGCAAAAAAAGCAAAAAAAAAAAAAACATTCCGCTTGTTTAGTGGAACTTACGTGCAGTGACGTTAAGAGTGTGCATACGAGCTTTCTAACGATCACCTGCATTCACTGATTGACGGCAAAGTCTGATCTGAGCCCCTTTGCTCCTTGCGTGCCGTGCATTCATGTTTATTCCTGGCTGCTGTTCATCCTTTTGTTATTCCGCCACTTCAGACTTTCTTCTCCTCCTCCCCTTTTCTAGTCTTTCTTTTTCTCTCTTCATTTCTTCGCGTGAGAGCTCTCGTTGGTCTTCACGGTGTTGTTTCGAGGCTGCGTTTATACGTTTCCAGGTTGTTTACTTCGCGTGTCTGTATCTCTCCCGCATCTGCTTTACTCATCGCGTAGCGTGTCTAGTGCCTTCGATGTTTACGCATTTCGTCGGAGGAGGCGCGCTCTTTTGCCAAAGAAATTAGGGTTGCGTAGTGTTCAGTTCGCGCTGTCCAAGTATATATATATATATATATATATATATATATATATAGCGGGCGTAGCTGCGCATCTATAAACAATGCTGCACGGAGTCCCGGTATCGCGGAATGTTGCACTTGTACGCAAAGCAAAGGATTAAGAAATATTCGCGCGTGCAAGAAATCTGACTGAACGGGCCCCAGAAATTTTCTAATTGCGGCGGTACTGCATGAACAAGTATTCGTGATCGGATATAATTTCTGTCTTTGCTTTTTGACATTTGTTAACCATTCTCCGTCTTATTTATTTCTTCTTAGTTTTAGGTCGTTCTTGTTATGACTCGCGTCGTTCACGTGTCCTCCATTTCCCCCGAACAGACGGACTGCGAAAGCAGCGAGTGAAAGCAGTCTTTCAATTTTTTTTTTTTTTTTTTTTTGACTACCGCCGGAATCCTTATTCGGCGCATCTCCCTCAAGGTCCTCCCATTTATCGTTCGGACAGTTTGTTTCTTTCTTTCTTGTTCGCTCGCTGTTTCACAGCAAGTGAACCCCGGCTTCTTACGGCTTTGCCCCCATTGGACGGGCGCGGAGGGAGAACAGGTATATACGGGCTGCGTTCACTCTGGCGTCGGCGGCGTCAATTGCTTCCCTTCGCCTTCCGCCCCACAGTGCGCTCCTCTGGCGCTTTGCGGGAACATCGTCGGACGCCCGGCATCGTTCATCGTCGCAGCAAGCACAAAACGCGCGCGCCGAACGATAACAACAATGAGACTGACTCGCACGCGCCTCATGGATGGAAAAGAAAGAAATACGGGAGAGTATACGCGCTGCAGAAACAATAGGTTTCTTTTTACTGTTTTCCTTCTTTCGAAAGACCGCAGCTCCCCCGCTTTTATTGTCCTCTCCTCCTTCCGGACGAGTATATACTCGTATATGTCTGTGCGTGTGTGGAGAGCGCGGCCGGCAGAAGGTATATACCTACACCAACTCGAACGTATCCATTGCGGAGCATCAATTTCAGCGTACTTTCGGACTATAGCAGCTCCCGGCACGGGCGTCCGCTATATGGCTCGCCGCTGCTTCGTAGCTTGCTGCTTTTCTTTCTTTCTTTCTTTCTTTCTTTCTTTCTTTCTTTCTTTCTTTCTTTCTTTCTTTCTTCTTTCTTTCTTTCTTTTATTTTCCCGGTTCAGCGCTGTTTCTTCAGATGTGCTTTTTTCTTTTGGCAGACGCCCTGCTTCTGTTTCTCGCTCTAAATCCTAACCGTAGCTCGCACGAAACGTTTGCTGCGCCCTGCTTGTGGTCGCTTGGCTTTTTGTTGTGTGCGCATTCTGCTTTTTATATATCTCTTTGCAACCGTTTACGAACGCCTAAGCGTTCGGGACCGCCTCGCCGCACTCTTCCTTTCATTGTTCATTCTTGGCCCTTAGAAAAGCGCGTCTTCTTTCATCTGTGCATATTTTCCTTCTCTATGCTATTATGCGTTCCACGCGAGAGAGCACAAAAAAAAATAAATAAAGAAGGCTGTTGCATTCGACGTATTGCTTATCGTTTTCCCTTGCCTGTGCGTTTTAGGCGCTGCAGAGCTCGAATAAGACATTTCTTTATTTTTCTTTTATTGTGCGTCTCTGCCTTCGTGTCTACAGCTTGTCTATGCTCCAGGACGTTCGTTACGAAGATCTTTGACTTGACCCGCGGCGAAACTATGGACAGTTTCAGCAAAGTCACCACCGTGTGTGTCGCCGCGTTCCTCCCGCCATCTGATGCGCCTGATCCTTTCCTTGCATCATTCTGCTTGTTTGTTCTTTTTTTCTCGTTACGTTAAAGTAAAGATCGGACTCGCGAATGCGTCCTGCACGACTGGCAAACAGGATCTCTTGCCAGCCGGTGGGATTGTATGGCCGCGCGGCGCAGACGTAGCCTCATGAAGATCGCCTTGCGAGTCGTTTTCTTTTCCTTTATTTTTTTCCCCTTCTTTTTCGTTTCTGCCTCCGTTATGGTCCCCTGCGGAGACGAAACAGGCTGGCTCGTTATCCGGCGCGCCGCAGCCTGCCAGAACTCGCTCCCGGCGCCTTACCGAAACGCGCATGTCCGCAGCTGAAAACGACGAGTTTCGACTTCGCCACCGGGCTTTCTCCTATGCCGCCTGTAACGATCCCTGCCTCCCCCCCCCCCCCCCTCCCCACCTAGATCTGTATAGTTCTGTCTCCACTTCGAACACGCACGTGTACACCCGGGTACCGATCGTACGTTTGCTTTTCCGCCTTCTTTGGGAGACTTTCTCCTCTGTGTTTACTCGTCGCGGGCCGCGACGTCATAGCCCGGCTGCAGCTACAGCTTCGCACACGTGCTCTTTCAGCGGCACTGAGCATAGCGCGCGCGTGATCCTGTACAAAACGCTTGCTTCCTGCAAACAGCGCCCCGCAGGCTTCGGGGCCTGTTCGTACTTCCGAATCGCGCTTTGTTGCGCTACGCCTTCGCCGTCTAGCTCGGACGCTCTGTTTTTACTTTTCTGAGGCCACTGCGGAAAAAAAAACACTCTTGTTGCCTTTTCTTTCAAGTGCTCACTGCGGCTCCCTTCGTTACCATAAGGTCCAGGGCAGCAGCAGTAGGCTCTCGTGAGGACGCATCAGAAAGAGAGAGCAAGACGAGAAGGGAGACTGAGTTTGCAAGCGCAAAGGTAAAAGGCGGCAGGAGGTCGAGGATAGTAAATAAAGATCGAAGGCCATTCGAGAAAACAGACCTTTAGAAAGGGAGTAGGTTCAAACCATCTACCGTCCCTCTTCGAGATTACGCTACGACTGCGCTATACTCTAGCGGCGTGTGCCGCTTCCAGTTCGCCCATCGTTTGGGGATCCGGGTCGCGGGCGCCAAATGCGCTCCAGGGGGCGCATCCTCGGGGTTCTGGAGGGGCTCTCTCTTTCGCTCCCCACGTGGAAGCGCGCTGGAGAGGAGATGACCGCGTACTACAGCAAGAGCAAGGTTGGCGTTCGTTTTCTGGCAGTGAGTAAAAGGATATCAAGGGAAGGACAAACAAGTATATACCGAACGGCGAGTTTCTCCCTCCTGCGTTGGCACGCTGTATCCACCACTCCTCGAGTCGCATCTCGTTGCAATTCGTTTTCTCCCTCCTCCTCCTTCATTTCCCTTTCCGCTCATACAGCAAGCGGCGTTGAAGAAGGAACCTGCCCGCGCGTTGAACTCCCATATGAACTCCCATATGCACAGTACGTTCTCGTTTTCCACCGCGCGTCCCTCTCGTTTTTTTCTCCGTTTCACCTCCAACAACGGTTCATCTCACTTTCCGCGACTCCGCTGCTGATCTCGTCGCTCTAAGTTTGCATTGTCGTAGCGCTGTGCGCAACAGCTTCAAGCGTAAACCGTATAAGCGCGCTCGCAGCCGGCTTGCTTGACCGGAAAGTCTCGCTTTCAAATCGAGAAACGAGGCTCTCGGCTCTTGTCTTTGTTCTATTGTTGTTGTTGTTTTTCTTTTTTTTTTTCTTCTTTTTTTTCCCCTAGCACGAGCGTTCCGCCATAACGGCTCGGACCTGGCATCTCGTTTCTTTTTCTGCTTTCTATTTTGTCTTTTGTATCTTCTTGCTCTTATTTTACCGCTGTGTATACATACGAGCTCGCACCTTGCTGCTTTTTCCCTGTGGCCATTTACGCAGCGTCCGCCCCTCCTTTTTCTCCATCGTTTTAGCGCTTCTCCTGCTTCTTCTTTTCTTCTTAAAAATTCAAGGAGAGCCGGCGTATAACAACTCAGACGGCTTAACGCGTGGCCGTAGATTGCAGTTCGCCCGCCGTCTCATACGTTTTGCCGGCGCTCGCATCCCGCGGGAGGAGTCATCCTCGCGAACTTTTTCTCCCTCGTGCCTCCCGAGTTTCCAACCTCCGCGAGCGCGCGCGCTCTTTTACAATTCAAGAGCGGAGCCGAGATGCGGATGAGGGGCTCTGTGCGCGCAGCCGCCGCGATGTTGTGCAGTCGTCGTCGTCGTCGTCCCCAGTTCGTCGAGCCCGGTTGCCTGCCTGTTCAGCCGCGGGCTCCGGCATGCATACATGCATGCGCCCAATCCTGCCGGAGCCCGCGGAGTCTCCTTCTTCGCTTTCCTCTACGTGTCCTCGTGTCTTCTCGTGTTTGTTTCATTTTGTCACTTTATTTTTTTCCGTCCCTGAAATCTCGCTCAGGTAGACCCGTCCCACGCCTTCTCGAGTGCTAACTGCAAGCCGTGACAGCGGCGAACGCGGCGGCAGCAAATTGACTCCCGAGTCGGCGGTGCACACCTCCTTTCGTAGTCATTCTTCCGGCTTGTCCTCTGCGTGTTTACTTGTCGAATGTGCGCGCGGTGCGCGAGATGACTCGTTTCTCGCAGTCTACCGCTCGAATTTTTCTCTTGCCCGTTTCCTTCTCTCGTCGGGTTTTTTTTTTTTTTTCCGGAAATGGCTTCTTGGGCGAAACGCGGCCACCTATACCTGTATTTCGGATTCGTTTCTCGTTTCTTTGTCGCCCTTCTCATTTCTGTAGACGTAGTCATTTTCCTTTGTTCGTCGTATATCTTCTCCACGCGTTCGCGTCGGACGCGGTATCACGTCGTGTTTTCGCACCTTAACGCATGCGCGAGTTGTCGTATTCGTTCTTGTTGAGCCTCGAACGGGCGCCTAGTTTCTGGCCAGGCCGATTCATAAATTCACATTGTTTTCGCTTTCCTTACACAAACGGCGTGGCGTGGCCGGATTTCAACGCCGATGCGGGAGCACCTGCAAAAATAAATAAATAAATAAATAAATAAATAAATAAATAAATAAATAAATAAATAAATAAATAAATAAATAAATAAATAAATAAGGAATGCGCTAGCCGAACGCGAATACCTGAGTTTTTTCGGCTGAAATGGAAATTCAGCTACGCGCGCGCAGCGGTTGGTGATGTCTTTGTTTCTTCGCAAAACAATTGGCTGTTATACGTATTGTCAGTTTATGCTCGACCTTGCTTTTTTATGTTTGCATTTGTTTGTTGGTTGGTTTCAATTCGTTTTGGTTTGGGAGGCATATCTGGCTGTCTTGAAAATAGCGCTCCGGTTGCCGAAAAGAACGTATTTGGGAATTGCAAAAAAAGATACAAGACGGACAAAAAGAAAGGAAAAAGCGGATATGTGGCTGCGCGTTCCCAACTTTATTTCTTATGATGTGACAATGTCTTGCTGGTTTTCTTGTTCTGTTTGCACACTCAGGAATCATGCGACCATAGCTTTGTATAAAGAAAGGTGTGTTGTCGTTATAAATTTTCATTCAAGAGAACGCATGTTTTGTCCGTTTTATTCGTTCGTCCTGTTTCTTTAGCGCATTAACAAATAGCAATTTCGTGACCGAAAGATCGTACCAAAGATGGCCGACGGCGCAAAGAGTAAGACTTCAAATGATGCTCAAATTGACGTCAAACTTCTCAGGGAGGTTCCTTTAAAGAAAGTAAATTCATGGCTTTGAAAATAAAATTACAGTTTGATCTGGGTGGGAATCAAACTCGCAATTCATCTATGCGTCAATGTCGTTACAAAGCATGTAACATGTCAGGCTGGAAAAGAATGCGCAAGGTTAGAACGTTTAATGCAGCAACTACGGCTAGCTTGTGCGTGCGCTATTCGGAAATAAGAAAACACCGCGAGGAAACGCAATTATGATGGCGCGACGCTGTGGCGAAACAGGTTCACGATGTGGGGTTACGTCTGCGGGCCAGACACTTGCACAGACGCGCGTTTCAGCATTGTTGCAGCGCCGGCACTCCCGCTGCACGCCGTGTATAATTCCTCTTCTAGAAATAGCGCCACGTCTCTGGTGATTAAAACGGCGCGTTGACCATATAATTCCGAAACACAGTAATAAAAAAAAATATGCAGACACGCACGCACGCACGCACGCACGCACGCACGCACGCACGCACGCACACACACACACACACACACACACACACACACACACACACACACACACACACACACACACACACACACACACACACACACACACACACACACACACACACACCGAGAGAGAGAGAGAGAGAAATGTTATTTAAGTTATAAGTTAATTAGTCTAGAAATACATGATCAATAATTGATTTTAAGCCATTCACAAACGTTCGCTCCAGAGCATAAAAAACGCCACTATTAGGCTATGCATTAAGTTTCCCGTATACTTAAATCAGAATTTTCAAGTATCAAAACGTTGCAGCATGGGATATATAGAATACGTTGGGCATTACGGGTTCAAATTAATGCGCCACGGTCGGCTTCCAAGGCGAAGCTTTCCGGCCATGGAGTAAGCCTTGAAAAAGAAAAAGAAAGTGATCCTGCTTTGGTCTGTCCTTCCTTGCTCGTTAAGTTGCTCTCTGAGACGGGAGGCCGTTTTCGACTTCCTATCGGAAGTCATTATTCGTATTGGGCCACTTCTTAAAACGTCGGAGCGTTACTGACCAGTTCCGATCGTCTTCATAACATTTGGTCTTTGTCCGAGTGGGCAGAGCGGTTCTTTTTCTTTTCGTTTTGTAGTTCAGTGGTGCTGTTCTGCGGTAACTTCAGCTCTGTTTGTGCTCCAATTCGCGTTTCGAAAACGTGCCGGCTACGCATTTTTTGATCAATTTGATGCCATATTTTTAAAAGGGTTCCTTTTACCTTGACTTTATGAAACCTCCGCTATCAATATTCTCTTTTTTGTTGCGTGTATTATGTTTCTTTAATCATTTACCGGACTGTATAGAATCCCCCGACCACTGTTTCTTCTGTTGCCTTCGATGTTTAGGAAACACGAGTTTCTACATCAGACGGCGCAGGTTCTCTTTACTAGTTACCCTTTCAGCTGTCACTGAGCTACCTAAGACAGATTCCTTTTTCGTGCTTGTTGCATTGGCCAATTTTAGCATAATTGAGAGCGTGTCAAGTGAGACAGTAGGAGCCGTGTTTTTGCAACAGTTAATTTTTTTATAAAGGGGAGGGGGGGGGGGAAGAGGAGGAAGGTGCGCTGCTCATCCGGTTTTATCCTACAAATCTGCTCGTCTGGTGTATATTCTGGTCTGCATCGCTTGTGCATATGGAATCGTTAGCAGTTAGCACACGTTAGCCAGTCTCGCTCGCACTTTCTATCTATCTATCTATCTATCTATCTATCTATCTATCTATCTATCTATCTATCTATCTATCTATCTATCTATCTATCTATCTATCTATCTATCTATCTATCTATCTATCTATCTATCTAAATTTAAATTCTTTACCGCCTTTTAGCACGCAGTTTCACATTTTAGAACTGTACTGTCCTGAATGCTCATGTCATAAAAAAGAAAAGCAAATGAAAAGGTGATTGCTTCTTGTCAGTCGAGGAAAAGGCTGCAACGATGCGCTCTTCTGGTGGAGCGCGGATCGATGCCGCCGCTAGCTTCGTTGCTGGAGTAAAAAGAGTCGAAACTTCGCTTTGCACGCAGCCTCGTATCATGGCGTGCCAGGGCGTAGCTGGTTGGAGGGGATCGGGGGGAGGCTAGTGGTCCGGATGGAAGACGCTATACTCCTGCGAAGAACGCACAACTTTGGGACACGCTCCGCGCAGCCGGATAGAACAGGCCCGAGAGGGCCCCCGCGCTATTCCGGGACCCCCACTCCTCCGAGCGCGATTAAATGCGTGAAAGCGAAGAGGAAAGGAGCGACGGACCCTGGCGTGCCGGCGCTGATGCCGGTGCGCCGGCAACAACCGTTCCCGCCGACGGCGCGGCCGCGCTCTTGTCACGCGCTCACGCGATTTTGAACAAAAGGGATGAGCGAGCGCGCCGGAATCCGCTGACTCCGGGGTCCCCGAGACGACGACGTGGGCGCGCCTTGCCGTCTGCGCTGGGGGGAGGGACGACCTCCGCCGTTGCTACACTTTACACCACCCTCCGCCCCCTTGCGACTATACCTTCCTTGATACTCCCACCCATCCCGCGATCCTTTTCGCCCATTTTATAGTGTATACGTGCGAGCACTGCGCAACCGTTCCATCTCCGAGGGTCGCGCATTCCCTGCGCCGCTATCGCTATTAGTCTTCGTCTAGTGGCTCACCGGCGGCTACGCTTCATTCGGAGTTTTTCTAAAAGAGCGGCAAAAAAGACAGCACGCGTTAGTACTCGGCGTCTTTTCTTCGCGCGTATAGCATCGGGGAAGGAAGGGGGAGGGAGGAAGAAAAAAGCTTCCGCAAAGTTGATATACCGAAGAGACGTCGCATCATTCTTTCCCCTCCTCCACGTCTTCTCCGGCCGCCGTTATCTCATTTGTTATTCGTTCGTCTCGGCAGCGCGCTCACGCTCCGGGGAGACGCGCGGGCTTCATTAGAGCCCGAACTCTTTTATCCCCGCCGCTGTGCCTGGCGGCGGCGTCGTCGTTGGCACGGTCCCCGAATGAGCAGCCGCCTTTGTTAGGCGACCGACCCGGGGCTTGCAGTGCGCAGCGGAGACGTCGGCGGCTTGAACGCGCTTGCCAGGCCAGGCTTTCGCCCAATGCGCGCTGATTTCCCTCCCATCAGAGCCCCGGCGCATTGCCCGTCTTGGTCGCGCTCCCCGTTGGGAGCCAGGTAATCGCCGACCGCGGTGCCAGCGCTCCGCGTTTGTCTCTCTCTCTCTCTTCGGTGGGGACACCCCGATGCTCGAACGACGCTGTTTTTGTTTCTGACCGGCGGCCCATATATCTGCCTAGCTCCACACCAGTCTCGCGGGAGTGGGCGATGCGCGCCCCGTTCCTATCGGAGCCTGCAGACCCCTGGCGCCTGAGGTTTATACCCGCGGATTTCTTTTCCCTTTCATTGCGAGAGCAATTATGTATGGACACTCCAAGCTAATTTGTGCTGTCGGCGTTGCCGTGACGTTCCGTATATATTTAGGTATATCTATGCTATCTGTCATGCCACGCTATATAACATGCGTCATATGCTGGTTATATTGCCAAATTATTCTATCACTAAAGCTGCTCATACGAGGTCTTATATTGTTGACGAAATTATTACTCACAACTTTGAGAATGGCAGCCCACAAACAAATGCCACGAAACAACTAAAACACCGACAGAGCATGCCATTTATCGTAAATCTTCTCGGACATAAATAATTGAAGAGCGAAACAATAACAGAGGTCATACCTGAAAATGATGTAATTTTATTGGCGCGGCTGTGCATTACCTACGGTATCGTGCCAGGAAAGATGTTTGAAACATAATCTGAATCGGGAAAAGTGGTGGTAATGTCGCTAAGAATGACGTTGGCTTTAATTAATAAACATAAATGAAATAGTCCAATGGCAGGATTCAAACAGAGGACCCCTCGTTTTTAAGTGCGAAGCACTTTAAGGGGCCCGGGCTGTCGACGTCTAATGTGATGTCATGTCGTCGTGGTCACGCGCAAAATCAAGATCTGCCGAAAGCTCGCGTCTCGTTCGCTTGGTATATGCTAAAATTGGCATAGAAGGGTACGAATCTATGGCTAACATGAGTGATAGGCCATGACATCAATAACATCACATGCTCGTGAGTTACGTCACGATTAACGATAGTAAAATCACGTGTGGCGCATACCCGCATTGGATAGGCGAGTATGAGCCAGGGATATGCTGGAATTAGCAGAAACTCGTGAAAATTGCTTCCGAAACCCCACTCTGGTACCAGCGCAGCGCAAGAGAGGGTGCCACCACGCCACAAGCGCTCGATTCCCCTCACTTGTGCAAGAATAGCACAAGAGTAACATAAGGGAAACAGCCGGCGCATCACTGCTTCGCACTTCCCCAGGTTCCACATTAGTGGAGCTTTAGCGTTGGATTTGCACGTTAGCGTTGGATTTGAACAAACACAAGCGCAGAATTGAGCAGGATTGTAGCTACATGAAGCGCATGACTTGAGCAAGGTTTGAACTACACAAGCGCAGGATTTTTTTTTGTTGTTGTTGTTTTTTACTTAGTCAGCTTACGTTTACTTCAATTTGTACTGCCACTACAGCTGCGATTCGTACACTTCGTGTAATATTATAACATGTTGCTATCGCATTCATTACTTCACACTTATTGCGAAACTGCGATAACATTTTCCTATATTACCGTATGCATCCTACGTGCTCGACGGATCTATAAGGGCCGCAGTTGATAGGTTTATATAGATGGGTGAACCATGTCGTCACTCGAATTTCGGGAACTAGCTAGAGATCGTTGCGCGGCGCTAGCGAAGTTAAATGGTGACTTCGCAAAGTGTCACGCTAGCGCGCGCGGTGCGTAGTTCTTGTTTCTTACACAGTGATACAGCGATAATGTCGGGAGAGTGTAGGCTACATTTCTGTGGCGTCCGTTGACAGATTCGCTGCAACCATCGCGCTGGCGTGCGGAAGCCAGCTTGTGAGAGCGAGGTCAGCGGCCCTGGGAACATCGAATGAACGGCTCTTCGCGACGGCTGCTGCGCAGTTACTCCGCGAGTGACATCGGTCGACCCGCTCTCGCTGTCCGTGCGTCCCCCCCCCCCCCCCCCTTCCCCCCAGGGAGAGAAGGGACGCGGCATATCTCGTCTCTACGAGCGCAAAAAGGGGACGTCGCAACCAACGACGACTACGGCGCGACGTCAAGAGAGGAGGAGAGGGAGGAACTCGTCCGGAGAGCGCGGCGAAGTAGTGTATCTGCGTGAGGCCCGGCGGCAAGCGGAAAGAGGGAGCCTCTGCCTAATTGGTCCTCCCGAGAGGTTTTCTTCGGGGATTCGTCTTCATTCGTGTGCCCCCGGGCGGAGAGGAGGGCGCGCGGCCGGTCGGGGAGGCTACCGACTTCTTTAATTACTGACCCCCCCCCCCCCCTCACTCCAGTCGGGCCGCTCTGCCCTGCTCTAATTTCCGTCCCGCCTGCTCGTGGCTGGGGTGCGCGGACGCCATCGTGGATGCGCGAGCCCGACCGAGAGAAACGTCGCGTTTTTTGGCGAATCTCTGGCCACCAAGGAGCGAGCCCATTTTCCGCGGCGACTTCGGAACGTCGCTCGAGCGTTCGTCTCGGCGTCACCGCCCGCTGTGTGTGCTCTTTTGAATCTTCGATGCCGAGCGCCCAGCCCCGTCTCTCCCTCTTTCTATCTGGGTCTGAGGACGTCGAGTGCATCCATAAAGCGCGGCCGTTCGTTAGCGAAGACAGTCTCATCTCCCCCCCCCCCCCCCCCTCCTCCGGGCTTCGGTCGACGGGATATGGCTGCGGAGGATAATTACCCACTTTATAGTCGTTTGTCTCCCGTCTAATTTGCTGCGGCTTCTTCGTCTGTTTTCGTCACTCTAGTCATCTCGCTTCTGTTCCAGAACGAGTAGATAAGTGAGGATGCGAAGCCCGCTTTCTTTCTTTCTTTCTTTCTTTCTTTCTTTCTTTCTTTCTTTCTTTCTTTCTTTCTTTCTATAGATTGAAAGATTGTGTTTGATACGCTCATTACTTCTGTTCCGCCAAGATATTATTACTTTATGTTCTATACTTTATATTCTATTACGTATATATATATATGCACCGTGGCTCCACTTGGTATGTCTTCTGTGTGGGCTTATCAGCTTTCTCCGTTATGCGTTTGAAAGCTCGCTGTACTTGTATTTTACTGCGGAGCTGTTAAGCTTTTCGTAAGTCCGTTTCGTGCCGACAGAAAACTCGGCCCAGCTGTGCGTCGCCTAGCCACGCAACATCCTCGCATCAAACACGTGCGTAGGGCGGAGTCTCGCCGTGGCATGCGTGCGCTTTGCCTTCCCACTCCCCATGCGAGGAGAAGCAAATGTTCGCTTAGCCGTGACGTCACTGATATGCTAGAAAGCTCTGAGCAGCCGGCGCGCCGACAGACGTGTCGCCTCTCTCGTCTAGTGAACACGCGTGCACAGCTACCTTGGGGCGACCGAAAAAAGGCAAGACTCCCGAGGAAGAAGTCGCCTACAAGGAAGCTCGACGCGCGGCTCAGCGAGACTATGATCGACGAACCTCGCAAAACTTAGCAAAACCTATCAACACTTACCAAAAGGCGGAACTAGCTCCGCTGTGACCCAGCCTTGCACCACTAGTGCAAACTGCCCACATTTTTTTTTTAGGCCGTTTTGGTTATTTTTCCCACATGTTATTCCTTTAAGGGTATTTTATTATCGGCGAATATGATCAGCTGCTGGCAGCAATACAGTCATTTTATCAATACTTCCGCGGGAGTTTATCTGTAATCGCCTTCTCAGGTAGCGCGCATCACTCGTCGTCAAGTCTCTCTCGAGTTCGCGATTTTGATTTCTTAATAATCACTTTCCCCCGCACGAATGTCGGACGTTATGCGGCCTATTGATAAAGCTTCGTTCCCGCACCGGAACGACTCGTGTATACATACATGAGCCGTAGAATATAGAGAGGGAGAGGGAAAAGAAGGAAAGGGAAGTGGCGCCCACTGGCGGCGAGTCGAAGAAGCGAGAGGGTGGCGCAGAAAGTGAGTGCATACGCAAATCCCCCCAGCACGTGCTATCGCTCCGAGCTAAGGTTTCCCCCACCGCGTCGGCTATAGCGAGAGGCTTATGCAAATGTAATCGAGGGTAGTCTGTTGCTGTCGCTGCCGTCCGCGCTGATCTTGCTTCGTCCGTCCTTTGTCGCTGCCTCTCTCTTTTTCTTTTGTTTGTGCGTTTCCTTACGGCAGCGGGACATGCATAAAAAGGAGAAAGCCAGTGCTAGATGAAGGAAGCCGTGCGTGGGCGCGAAGTGGTAAAGAACTTTTGAAGGACGAGCGGGGAGATATGGAGAAGAAGGCGCATAGAAGTGCGCTTGCTGCGAGGTGACGGAAAGGCGCAGGAGGGCAGCCAGAGAGGGAAGGGGTGGGTGCAGGAGGTCTCGCCGCCATTGTCGTCAAAGAAATCCAGAGCTCGCTCACAAAGTGTCACTCGCCCGGCTTTGCCAGCACCGGCGTGCAGGAATGCTCGCCTGGTTGGATCGGGATTTCCGCGACTTGTGCGGAGGGCAAACGCAAAACAAGAAAGTAAAAAAAGAGAGAGAGAAAGCGCGGAGATGAAGAAGTAAATAAATGGGTAGCTGAGCGAAACGGGCCGGAGAAAGTTAGACCGAGACGAGATAGAATGAATATAAAAAGAAAGAAAAAAAAAGTTTGAGAAAAAGACGACACCGGCTGCATATACAAACGTATGTATGGCTGGAGTGGCGAATGTCTTAGTGCGGGTCACACAGAAGAGCGGAGAAGTAGAGAACGCCCGCCACCCCGTCTTTTTCCTGCTGGCCGCGGGAATTCGGGCGTATTAAGCCCACCGTTCGCTCCTTTCTTTTCCCTTCTCTCGTGTAATGCATGCGGCGACGTCTTCTTCGCGATCGACGCTGATCTTTGTGTTGCTTGCGCGCGTAGGTGTACTTAGTCGCCGGCAGCGCAGTGGCGCGGATGGCGGCGAAGGGTTCTAACGGTTCTTTTTCTTCCGCGTCATTTCTTGTCCTTTGTGATGCGGCTTTCTAAAGGCCGCCTTTCTCTCGCTCTTTCTGTCTTCCCTGTTGGCGCGGGCTTGTGGGGAATTGTTTGCGTTGTGGCTTCGCTTATAAGGCGCCGTAAAAGTGAATTAAACCGCCGACCTTTAAACGACGCGTTCTTGCTGACTGCGCCACTTTTGTTTTTACTTATGCACGACGTCGCTTTTTCCAGATTACTTGCGTGCGCGCGCGCGCGCGTGTGTGTGTGTGTGTGTGTGTGTGTGTGTGTGTGTGTGTGTGCGTGCGTGCGTGCGTGCGTGCGTGCGTGCGTGCGTGCGTGCGTGCGTGCGTGCGTGCGTGCGTGCGTGCGTGCGTGCGTGCGTGCGTGCGTGCGTGCGTGCGTGCGTGCGTATGTGTGTTGCTATAACGCGCAGACGGTTTGAGAAATTTGGATCGTGCAGTGTCTTTTTATATTCTTCCGTGCCTTCAAGTTTTCTTTATTGCCGTGGTAGAGGACTAACGGGAAAGGAACTTCCTGGCGCCGGTCCAGAAGAATAACTCATTGCATTGTTACATTTACGTAGGCCGATTCGTTCCGAAAGGTCTTGGCGTTCTAAACCCGAAGCTTGATGTTTTTCTTAGTGGTTGTCGCTGGCGGGTAGATTTGAAGCGGTCCTCCTTTGTCTCTCCGTCCGACAGGTCTTGTCGCATCGATATACTCGTATGTTGTCATTCCGAGTCCGATAGTCCGAACCAAGTCATCCTGAAGACTGTATTTGATAACTCTGCAGGCACGTTGACGCAGGGAAACGTTAGTATATTTGTCAGGCGTGCGCGGTACAGGACTTTCACGTGAAAGGAAGCTTAGCCAATGTTTATTTATTAGCTAAATAAAGCGCTGCTCGGTAAATTTTATTTCATTAATTATTTGTCCTGTAGTATCAGTCATAGTGACCAGAATATCTGTCTGCCATGTAACTCTCCTAAGTTTATGACCACGCAATTACCAGCCGCGAAGCGCAGATGCGCACAACCCTGCCTTCAACCCTGATACTTCAACACCTGCCGCTCTGGCTTCGTCACTATATACAGTATAGTATGTGATTTTATTGCTTAGTATCCGAGACCACGGATTCGATTTCCGGCCGCGGCGGCCGTGTTCCTATGTGGGACGGAATTCAAAAACGCTCCTGTACAACGCTCCTCTAACCTCCGACGCCTCTCCGTGTTTAACACCATAATTTACTTTTCGACGTCATGCGAAAGGCGACCGATGCGGTGTTGCAGATTTCAGATTTCTTTTCCTGGATAAGGCAGTGGCGGTATATAGTATGGTAACGATTATCACGGTGCAACTTGAGTACTTAGGTGCACAAAATCGCGGCTCTGTTCCTGCAGAGTTACGTCGCCATAAAAATGTCTTCTCAGAGCTTGGAGCATTCCGCATTTTTTTTTTTTTCGCGACTTCGCTGCTGAGGCGCTGCCCTAAATTTCTGGCGCGCGTTGAGACGGTAAGCTGAGTAGTGACGGCCGCCCTTTGTTGGCCTCTAATCTCCTTGGCGAAAAGGCGCCAGCGATTTTTCTAATCTCCAGACCTCCTCCAATTGTCGCCAGCCTCCGCAATTGTCACGGTCTGATGCTTCTTTTTTTTTTTTTCGCTTTATACCAACTTGTATAAGCCTCGTACAATTGTGCGTTTCCAACCAGTGCTGTCTGCGTGTTCTCCTCCCAACTTTGCCGATTCCGCGGCTTCGCCTTTCGAGATTTAATGAATTCTGTGCGGTTAATGAAAAGCTTCCCCGTCGGGATTAAACAGGATGTGGGTCATATTTCCCTCTGAAGTTCTGCCTCTCCCCCTATAGGGCCCTTTTCATTTTTTTTTCTTCCTAACACACGTAAGGGACAGCCTTTGACACGCGCAGTCCGGGTTTTGCGAGAGCTGCTTCATTTGGCCAAGGACACGTGGGAAATTGAAAAGCAGCCCGTCAGACTCGATTGTCTAATGAAGCGCATTTGCTTTGTTTTCGAGCTTTTGTGTGCATTTTGACTGCGCTAACGTGCGCGATGTAATGAGGAAACCACATTGAGCGCATTTTTCGCGTATTTGCAGCCTAAATACTCGTTTCTTTAGCGCTGTGCAGCCACGGCTGAAATTCGTTCCTTGTGGTTGCCCCTCTGAAAAGATGCTTTACGTTGGAAGTTCCAACGTAAGCGCACGGGCACGGGGAAATCGTTTTGAGCAGCCGTGGTGGCTTACTGACTTTGGCGTTGCGTTGTCAAGCACGAGGTCGCGGTATCGAATCCCGGCCCCATTTCGTTGTGGGCAAAATGCAGAAATGCCCTTGTGACGTGCATTGGGTGCACGTCACTCAAGAACCTCAGCGTGCCTCATAAATAGATCCTGGGTTTGGCACGTAATTCCCCACTTTTCTTTTATTATTATTGTTTTATCCGCTATTCACTGCACCGAGCTGAATCAAGCATATGTATACTCGAGTGTTTTTGCCAAGTCTACGTAAAAAAATACATATATTATTTTCATAGCCCGTGGCAAACAACACAATTCAAGGCTTTGAGCTATAATACTCGAAGATGCGGGCATTACTTGCGCGAGAAATCTAAATGCATAAGCCACTTATTAACAAGATTTCGGTAATTAAGTTAACTTGTTACATTAGGGCACATATTGCAATTTACGAATTGTAGCCGATATTTCGCAAGGCATATTTGCAAATTCTTAGATGATGACAACAGTTTCAGGATATTCATTCCCAAAGTATAGTCATAAGCGCAAGCCCGAAATGTCTAAAAGTTCTGCGACTTTTGTATAGCCAGTGTATAGTGAGTGTAGAGTGTATAGCGATCACGAATTGCTTGATCGCTATACACTCTTCTGGCAGCGCCTGTTTATGCAGAATGTCTTGCGCTAGCCCACCGCACGTGCTACAATGTAACAATAATTATGTTTCATAAGTTGCTCTCGTTCCTCATCAAATGTACAAGGGGCTGCCTGACAACGATCGGACTAGAATGAGCCAGCCTGCGTACAGCAGGTAATCGGTGTAGTGATCGTATGTATCATAGCTCGCCCGCGTACCTTGTAAAAAATACGTGCCGCGGTGGACACGCGGTGAGTACTCTTCCACGGGCAATCACGCTACGGTGCCCTCAAGAGAGAGTTCCCCCACAATGTTTTTTACAGACAGCATCCGAACAGTGCTCTCGTCTCGCAGATGTGCGGAGATATGGGCTCTGCGGCGCTTTTAGAATGATTGGTAAGGGGCGGCAAAGGGAGAGGGGGAAGGGAGGAGGGGTTGCGGATGGGGAGGCTTCGTGGCAGCGCACCGCAACGTGCTCGGCGAGGAGTCGTGATAAAGGCGCCTCGCCTCGCCTTCAAGGAGAAGGGAGTCCACCAAGGTGCCCCCCCTCCCCTCCCCTCTTGCGCGTCCTAATTCCTTTTGTATCTCTACAGCCCGTGCCTCCTCTTTTATTTCGACCTCCCCGAGCCTCGATACTGCTGGCTGTTACGGGAAAGACGCGCCACTTCCGAAGATTCCGCGGTGGCTTTTGTTTCTTTTGGAGTCAATTGGTCAGGAGATTGGAAGCCGGACGACGAGCTGGAGAGCGCCGGGTCACGCACCTTTCACAATGCCGACCCCCCGCTAGTTTTTCTTCCAGTTGTGTTCTTTTTTTCATATTCTCCCTTCTTCCTTCCGTCCTCCTGTGTATTTTTTTTCCTGGTTTGCTCTCTTTCCCTGACGGTTCATAACGGCTTCTCCTGCGTACAAGTAAGTTTGGCGGAGAAGCCAGCTTTGCCGGAGCGCTCTGGGCAGATTCGGTCGAAGGTCGCGAAAACGACGGGTAGGCTCAGACAGAAAAGGGGGAGCCTAACCGAATTTGTCGTTTGATCACGCACCGCACCGCGTCGAGATTCTAACGAAGACAGCTGGAAAACACAAATCTGCTTGGTTTCGTCTTTTGCTGCCTTGGGAAGAACGGGAAGGCGGGAAGTGGGCGAGCGGCGAGGCGGGTCGTTGCGCCCCCCTCCCCGTAGTATAACGGTCGATTTCGAGCAGTTAAAGTGATGAGTCCCTCGCCTGCGGTTGCGAACAGCAGCGTATTGGAACGTCCGTTAAAACATCACGTCTGCTTTTACCTCTCGCCGTGGCACATTTCCGTGGACGATTGAAGGCATAACGGAAGAAGAAAGAATTGCCTCGAAATGCCCTATTTTGTCGCCCGTTCTTCCTTCTTCTTGAATGTGCATTGTTATTTTCGTAACTACTCCGCTCTTCTGAATTCTGCAATATTGGCGTTTATTATCTAGTCCGCTCGAGTACAACCGTATCTTTCTTTCCCTGCTTTCTACCATACCTTGCCGGCTTCGACAGGAATGAATTTTCTTTCTTCTTAGGAACGACAGTGAATACGCTTGCTCTTTATTGCAGGAAAAACAGATCGATGTAACGACCACGAGCTGCCTACACGTCTCTCAGTTCTGTTTATTCTATAACAACATCAATTTGACCGTGCTTTAGACTGAGCACCTGTCAATAACTACAAACAGGCATTGTCTTACTTGTGTGACAGACCAGGCGCTTGTCTATATATACATGCTCCTAATTTTTGCCGACGGGAACTTGTTTTCGGCGAGTGCACAATAAAACTTATTTCTCGAGACCTTAGTACAGCCGAGCCTCTGCTTACACGATGGCCATGCCGAGCGGAAGAAAAACGCCGGTCTATGACTGCGTTGCACGAAAGCTGCCTCTTTCGAAGCTGTCCATGCTCAAGGCGTGATTGTTGCGCTCATCCCGCATTTGTGATCCACGCACACGTATAACGCTTGTCTCACTGGTCACCGTATAGTTTTTACCTGTAGCTACTGCTCTGTCCACAAGGCGATCGCATTCGGAGCCCAACGCGCGCTCGCTTTGTCCACGAAAAATGTTCGCCGTACGTGAAATCGGAAGCGCACGCGCGCGCGCGACGTGACTCGCTAAAAAGCGGGCTCGCTGAAGCGTATCTCATATGTACCGCCCGATAAGCAGCTCGGCGCCGCTCGACCTGCATGGTGCGAGGAGATGAAAGTTGCAAACTCGCGCGCCTCGCGCGGCTGACTGCTCGCTAGCGCCGCTCCCGTTTGCGGGAGGAATCTCCGGCATGAGGTAAACAAACCGAGCTGCGACTCTGCAGAGCGCCTACACGCACTGCGAGCGAACGTGAATTCGGGTGGGTGAGGGGTGAAAGGGGTGGAGTTTTCATAAAGTGTAATCCGACCTCTTTTATTGACTCTCGCTTTGTCCTCTTTGTTTCTCTATTTGCTGGGACAATTGGCGCTACGTACAGCACAGGTTCGGGTACAGGCCTCCCTTATACATACTCGGTGCCGTTGGCAACGACCCGAAAGTTGTCTTCTCTCTCTCCCTCCCTCGTTCTCTCTCTATCTCTCTCTCGTTTCTCTCCTTTCAGCTCCAGTGGCTTTTCTGGATGGCCCTCGCTGTTTGTAGGCCGGATTAGCGCGGCCCCGGTAATAACCGGGGCTCGAGCGAGGCGCCGGTGCTCGGGCATCTCGTTCGCGCACGCTGTTAACAGCGAGCCGCGAGAATCCGCGTGACGCCGTCGCTATATCGCTAGCTGCTTGTGTCCGGCGCACAGTGGCGGCGGTGGGCGAGCACTGGGCGCTCGGACGACGCCGTTCGTATAGTGCCCCGTTAAGCCCTTGCGCCAATAGCGCGACCGAGTCGTCAGCTCAGGTGGGGAGCACGCGGCACCGGCCGTCTGTCACCCTCCTCCGTGTATAACCGTTGTGCGGGACCACGTCGCCCGACGCGACTTCTATATGCCTACTACGCCAATGGACCTCGCGCCGTTCTGTACGACGCGGTATATATACGTAGTATACGCACCGTGAGCCGCCACCCTCGGTTCGCTGCAATAACCGGGCCCGTGTTCTCCTGCTGACTACAGGCGGTGTGCACGGGAGGGTGCGCGCAGGGGGGGATTACGCTACTTTGTGAAAGGTTCGCCCAGCTTTCCCGGTCGGCCGGCCGTATATACGCGCTTAAACTCCCCGGGGTCGTCAAGGGTATATATCGGGCTTCTGTTGGTGACCTTCGTTGCGTAAGCAGAAGACTTTGCTTTTGTTTTGCCTTATAGGCATTTCTGTTTTCTTTTGTTATTCCGTGACATATCCTTTGCTGGAAGCGGTAATCCCGCTTCCCGTGGTGGTCGGATATTCACGCTTGCTTGAACCCGCATCCCGCATGCTCGTGAAGAGACAAGCGGGGTTTCTTCTCTGGCTTGCGGCTTCGCGTTGCGTTTGTGGGTGGTTTGTTGACGCGCACCCTTTGGCTTGTGTAGTAGTTGGCGTTTGATGCGGTTGCTTCGTGGCAGCATTTGTGAGCGCCTCTTTTTTTGGTCGCAACTCGTTCTGCTTGCACTTTGGAGCGAAGTAAACGCCCTGGCGGTCCGATCGTGCTCCTCTAAAACTCCGCTAGAGCTTTTTTAGCGACATTACTGACAATTAGCACGTTAACAACGTGCCGAGACGATTTCATCCATCGTTCGCTGCCGCTCTATAGGTCAGCATAGCGTTGGTATTGTATGTCTTTACATCTGGTATGATCTGTAGAAATGAGAACACGTCATTGCCTTTCTGCGCTTTTAATCGCATGCGCACACTTCTGGTACCGACGCTGTATTTTGACGCTGCAGCGTGTGTAGTGACCGACGATGCGGGAACGCCACGTACCACACTCACGCAAAATAGTCATGTCCCATGGCTACACGTGCGCTAATGAAGCGACGTCGCAGTGGAGAACCGCGTAATAGTTTAGACCATCAACGTTGCCAAAAATCCGTGCACATGGGACCGTTATCGTATACTGCTGCAGTCGGAATGTGACCGGTAATTGAACCCCCGTGACTTCGTGCTAAGCAACAGAGCGTCATGGCGGTTGAGTTACCGCAGTGCATATTATCAAGTATACGACTGCGGAAGAGGCGTTGGGTGTGTTCGCGTGCGCGCGCGTTTGCGTATATATATGTGCTTAGATGCAGTCGACAGCCCAAAGCTTTTGCATGCGGATCTGAGAATGTGCGCAGAGAATTTAGGATGACCTCTCGCGTGAGACGACTGTGTGTCATATCGACGGAAATGAGCTTGCTTGTATACCATAAACAAAGAAATGTAATTTTAATTTGGCTCTGGAAGTGGTGTAAGAATGGCGTGTGGCGTCGCTCGACGGTGAAACAGTGCAACCAATCCGTGTACCGTCACGTAACCAAAAAGCCCCGCAGGAGCTGTTATTTTGCTTGTATACTATACTGTATTGCCTGATATTCTATTTTATGCTCTTTGGCTAACTTTTCTTCGCGCGAGAGAGTTATTTCTTTCGTTTCCAGCTGGTGCCTGTTGAAAAGTGGCGGCGCCCTTGTGCAAACGAACGGAGTCGCGCATTGATGCATGACCTCCGACATAGCAATACGTCCAGTAATCCGTGTTGTCGGCGTCCGTGCGCAGCTTTTAAGACGAGACTATACCCGAACGGAGAAATTCTGCTTTAGAGATTTCTACTCGCTTTCCAGAGAAAGCACTGCACGTTTATATACCTCGGATGGTGGGCTTTTTATTGTGCTACGAAATAGAAGGTCCTTGAAAAAAAGAAACGGTAGACATTCTCTTTAACACGCGCTCTCCGCTCAGGAAGGGTTCGTCGGTCATCCTCGCACGGGAGGGTGCGCTTGGCGAGAGTCTGGGCCAATAAAGGCGTCTGTCGCCATTCGGCGGTAGCAGCTGCGAGCGAGCGCATGAGGCGGCCCGATGAAAAAAATATATATAAAAAGGAAAACGGAATGGCAAAATAACGAAGGAGTAAGGACAGAACAGCTCGTGTGTCCCCCGGTGGTCGCTGCAGGATCTCCGGTATAGGAAAGGCGAGCGAGAGACGCGAGACAACAGGCGGTGGTCCGAAAGCGAGCAATAAGAAGGACACATGTACTACACTACTATACTGCCCTCCATCCTCTCTCTCTCTCTCATTCTCGCCCTCTCCGCCTTCTTCCCATATAGCGCGCAGCAGTCGCTGTCTAATTACTTCCGTGCAGCGCCCGCTCACTGGGCGGTACGTGCTCGCTTGAAGTGCACGTCTTGCTCTACCGAATCGCGCAGCCTGTATGACAGGCTGGCAAATGTGATGGCCTCGTATATGCGGTGTCGGTATCCTTAGTTCTCGTATTTCGGTGCTTTTCATAACGGGACACATTTCGGGGTTACATTTATAGGTAACATCGTTGCCGCTTTCGGCTGATTATTTCTCGCGAATTATAAAGGTAACATCGGAAGAAGTGCAAAATCTGCCGGGACAGTTCACAAGGTAATCTATCACCATTGCATGACGCCAGTGGCATAACTTGCGCGATAAATACCGTGTCTGTATGTCACATAACGAATCTGGCCGGAGTCCCTTGTCAATCGTGACGTTTGTTACGCTTTAACGTAGTGGCCTGTTTCCAAGAAAATTATAACAATAGCCGACTTTGTTTTTTTAAAGAGTTATTTTGGTAGGATTATTTCTAGATGAGCCAATGAGAAAAAAAGAAGAAAAAAAAAAGATGACCACAACCAGTGAAAAAAAAAAAAAAAAAGAAACAAGAGGAAAAGTAGGTGGCGAAACTGCGTTTTGAAACTGCCGCCGTAGCTCTTCACGATGTTGTGAGCGCTCACGTCACCTCAGCAGAAACTAGCTGGATGGACTGCAGAATTACGTTTCTGCTGACTGTGTCCTCCTCCCCATGTGCATACGGAGCACCTGCGATATTTTTCCCTAAACACATATACGCTGCTATTAAGCTACGTTTTACACCGTACGCCGCGGTGCCCTCTTTTTTCTCTAAACATTTAATTTGTCCATGCTCCTGTATTCGGTACTCACTCAGGACACGGCGAGGAGGCGTACAGGAATGTTTCTCTATACGATAAAAGCACGAAAAAAAAAGTTTGTGCGCGGAGGAACAACGCTGCGGCGGCCACAGTGATAGTGTAGGGAGAAGGCTATTGAGCCCCAACCACGGGGACGCCTTCTTTTTTTCTCGATCTGTTAAAGGTTGTCTCGGAACTTCAACAGGGGAAGTGCTTTGCCGTTTTATAATCTAGCTAGCGCGGAAGCACCCAACTTATATGTGGTACCATATCTACTCGTGGACCGCTCACAATTTTCTTCTTTTTATTATGTCGGCTAACTTTTACCGGAGCCTTACACGAAAGTAATTGTGCACTTACTTAATAATGTGCACACATTATTATTGCGATAGTAACTGTATGGGCACTCCAGGCGTACTTATTCCGTCGTATTATTATTATTATTATTATTATTATTATTATTATTATTATTATTATTATTATTATTATTATTATTATTCGGGAGGTGGTAGCTTGGTTGCTGTTCTAGATGTTACGCTTATTTGTTCGGACGACACACTGGTAGTCTCTGAGCCTAGCCAAGCCGCGGCATTTGCACGCTGTACAACGGCTACATTCCTGGTGACCCGGAGACGCATTCACTTGGAGAGGGGCGGAGAGAAAAGTACCGCGTGGTAGCGCATCATCGCACCCCCGCAGTGCCGCCTCTCGGACATTGTTCGCCTCTCGCGATGATCCGCGTTCACTGCATGTAACTGCCCAGGGGCGATCGCTGTCCGCGGTCCCCGACGCGCACAGCCGTGCAGTGAAGGGGGCGGGGAGAGGATCGGCGCGGCGCTTTTCTTTGGCATCGCGGACATCATTACGGGCGAGCACGCCGAGGAGGCCGGCAATTCGCTTGCGGCCGCAGTCCTCGCGTTGTCGTGGCAACCCACCCTCCGCTTCCAGAACGACGACGTCGCTGCAGCCGCGGGGAGATGTCAAGGCACGCCGTCCGTGGTGGTGGCCGTGCTGACGGAGGGACGTGGAACACGGGGAGGTGACGGCCGGAGATGACCGGCATGCCCGAGCAGGGGCGCTCTTTCTAGGAGTCCAGTTAGCGTCACGTTCCGTGAGCGAGAGACGTTGCGCCCTAATACCGACGTGACGTCGACGGACAGACGTCTTCGGTTGGCGTTCCTTGCTGTACTCGGCAGAGCTGGAACGGTCGGGCCGAAAGCGTTTCTGGCCGAAAGTATTTCTCGCGCTAAGCGCGAGGTCGCATCTGGCGGCCTGCAAGCAGCCAACCGCGAAAGGCGGGGCGGCGTTACGTGAAATGCGTTTCTTACGCGTTAAATTCGGTACACGCTGTTACGGTGCGCTTAGTTGCGGTGCGCTCAGCAGGAATTTCCCGTCGCTTTCTCCTTTTGCGCTATTAGTATAATAAAACAACCAATTACTACTGTTACGCGCCCTCTTTACGACGTCGGCGCGTACATTTCACGCTGCGATATTATCATCACCAGTAGCGACGGAAGTTTGTTCTGTCTTATTATAAACTTAAAGGAGATTCTTAATGGGTCGCGACAACAGCTTGTAGTACTATAGCATGGCGGTGATGTTGGGTGACACCCTGTCGAGGTTTCGCCAAGAAGGCGTTCTATGCAGTCACCGCTTGAAAAACCTAGATGTTAATGTTTGCATGCCTTGTGGAAAACGGGTGACTTGGCTGCTTGGAACGTGAGAAGTTTGAGCGTGACCCTCTTGCAGCTTCCTATGCAGATGCGGGTCGTGTGTGATCATCGCTCCGCGTTTGTCCGCATATCTGGCACGCACGAAATAACTGAAAGCCGTGCGGCATCACGCTAAATATAAATAATAGTTTTTCGGTATAGCTTTTCGTTGGTTGGCATACATTTTTGAACGTGGCGAGGCCGGACCGGGAACGAGAAAATACCGCGAGGCCGGGATACAGTTGTCGAATTATGCGTGTGCCGTGCGGGAAATGTGCAAGGCGCGTCATTTCGTTTTATTTACTTCGTTAATTTGCTTTGTTTTGCTTTCACTTCCACGTGTATTCCGGAGCTTGGAAAATTTTATTCATGGAAATCGCATCCAACGCCCATGTCCAGTTCCATCCGATATCCCCCGAAATTCGTTCGTTCCTGCTTTACCGCATAAAGCACCGCGATACTTTTGCGTTTCTTTGCTCTGTATACTGCCCTCGTGTGAATACGAAGTGTGTTCGCACAACTCTTCAAGTACTGGCTGTACTCGGCTCCGGCGTGTTATTATATGCCATACATCCTCGTTCAAAGAATCTGCCCGACTCAGCGCTATAAATTTTGTTCGCTCGAAGCTGAACCAAAGAGGACCCAAGCATGCATAAATCGAAAGAAATACAATAATAAAAAAATTCTCGCTGTTTGATAGATCACGCTAATGTAGCTGGCTCGACGTTTCTCCGGCCGCCAAAGCACCCGCTCGCGCCGCGGCCTTAGCCTAATATAATTGTGGCACAAGATGACAGCCAAGGTCTTTCACGCCCTCGTTGCACGGATTTTCTTATATATTTATTTTTATTTTATTTTTTCTTGTGGTCGATCCTCCTCCTTTTCCTAATGAATTATCGCCAGCCAGCAAAACGTGTAATGCAGCCGCGATGGTGAGGGGGAACTCAATGTATGTTTACTCGCGTATAGCGAGAACCGATGTGCCCTCCCTCCCCCTTTTTGTTTTTTTCTCCTTCACTTTCGTTTCTAGATAAGTCATTTTTCTTCGCTGCTTGGCCTCAGCTTGGTCATGTTTCCCAAATGAAAACTAATGGCGCCGCCCGGATGCTCCCTCCCAAGACAAAAGGGAGAGTGAGGCGAAGGGAGTTGTGTGTGTGTGTGTGTGTGTAGGGGGAGGGGGGGGGGGGGGTAGGACGTCGGCGCGAAGGCGGCAGAGAGAGTCAGCACAGCCAGCGGTCGTCCCTTTTCCTCCATTAACTCGCTGACTCCGAGCCAAAGAAACACCGCTCGCGCAGCTTGCGTTGCGTTACGCCGGGGCCCTCCTTCATCCATTCCAACTTAAAGCGTCTCCCGCCCGTTCGTGGCCCTCGTAAATCAATCTGCCGCCAGAGCCTATTTAAGAGGACGTAAAGTGCAACCAGCTGTATAGCGTTCTCCTCGCGCGCACGTCTCAGGTGGCGCTCGCACGCGCGCGTAAGCAAACGCGGCATGCCGCGGAAACACTTTTCAAATCTGAGATGGCGCGCGCGGTGCGGGCCGGGCGACTGTTTTTACCGCTTTGGCTTCAGAGTGTGTCGACCTGACTGTCGCGGTCACTTGTCTTTGTTCCCGCATCCATTCGGGGCCCACGTTCGTCCTTGCGCCGCCGGTTCTTCTTTTTTTTTTTTCTTTTTTTTTTCCGGTTGCACCTACGGGAGACGACACTAAACGCAGCTGACAGCTCTTCGCGTGTAGCGAATTCCGAGCCGCCTAACCGTGACGAACTTTGCGCGGTTAACAGAGCGAGGATGGAGTCAGGCGTGGCAACACGGAAGAAGCGACAACAGCGGGAAGAAAGACCGCGCTGCGCGCGAAGTATGCGAAAGTGAAAACAGAGCATCCGAGCTCACTTGGAGTTTAGAGACGTATTCGTTTCGAGAAGCGGCGTTCGCGCGTGTCATATGTACTGTTTTGCACGCGGCAGTTAGCGATACCTTGAAGCCAGTGCTCTGCTAGACTTTAAAACGTGTGTATCTCTTTTCTGTTTTCGTTTCTTCATTAATGCGTACATCGTGTTTATTATTAGTTTTTATTATTATTATTTAGCGTCTGAACAACACAGTGCATTTCTTTCCTCCGTCAGCTCAGATGTATGCGTGTATAGCCGGCCCCAAAAATTTACGAGACACGGGGTTTGCAAAAGGCTGAATTTCCGCGAAGCCTGGACACACGTCTAGCCTCGAAACAAAAATTTTTAATGTGTATAGCATATATCCAAATTGCGATCTGCGCAGTGATCTGTTAAATTACAAAAGCCGTACCCTCACAGACCAGAAATTCACATTTATCGTGGAGCTCGTGTTCCGTAAACTTTTGTGGCCGATTGTACGCATACACATTGTCCATAACATGTTGACTTTCTTTGGTTTCTTTTGCATGTCTGCTTTATAGACTATTCGTTTCTGTGGACGCTCCCAACACTTTCTTTCTGCATCCGCTTAGAGCTCATGTATTTGAGTTCTATATTGGTCTATCGGCAGTCATACTTTACCAAGTCGCCTACACCATGGCCGTGGTATACAACGTGTTTTGTACGCGTGCCTATCTTACACTACCGTGCTTACAGGCTCATGCACGGCGCACGCCGCGACAGTTCACGCGTCATTTGGCAGAGACGAGGGGGGCCCGAACCGGAAGTCGGGGTCGCGCACTACGGCGAACTCCTCCGGTATAGAGCGACGCGGTGACATTCTGGGAGTCGTCGACGCGAACCTCGGGCTCGCGCAGCTCCTTCCTTCGCGCGGTCGGAGGAGGCACGGAGCTATAGCGCGCCGTCAATTTGCGGCCAACAAGATAAGCGGGGAGCCGATCGAAGGAGCCGGCGGACAGCTCCTCCGCGCGATTGATTGATTCGGCGGCAAATGCTCGCTTGTCTTTCTGGCCGCGCCTCCCTTCCCGTCGTGTAACTCATAAGCCTCTCCTTTCGCAGGAAACGGCCGCCGCTGAGCGCTCCTGGCTCGCCTCTTTATCCTCATTCTTGTTCTGCCCTTTCTTTGTTTGTTCGGCTCTGTCTGCACTTATTTTGCCTTTAAACATGTTCCGCTCACGCCGAGTGGCACAGTCGATAGAAACCCGCGAGCGAGGCGTGGACCCAGCCTTTAGCTTTGCGTAACATTCTTGCTTTTGTGTCATACTATCGGGGCGGCTGTGTCACTGCTAATGCGCCGGAGACCCGGTTTTGCTTTAATATGCTCGTCCTTCAGAAAGAATATCGAGCTGGCCTGCGCCCGTGAGGGTTCGTGCGATTCTTCACCTTCGCGAAAGAACGTTTCCTAGGAAACTGATTTTTATATTGAGAAATAGGCCGTCTTTCGCTGCGACTTCGTGGGGACACCCACGAGTTCTTTCTCTCTGGCTGCGGCGTTCTGCTATTGATCGGAGGTCGCGGGATCGAATCCCGTCAGCGGCAGCCGTGTTCCGACGGAAAAGTTACGCTGCATTTCCGCGCGTGCTTAGTGGCTAGGTTAAACTCGAGGAGCCGAAATTCATGCAGAGATCTCTACTTAACTATACGACGTCCACCATAGCCCTCAGAGCCAACCCGCCGTGTGGTGGCTTATGGCGTTGCGTTGCCAAGCGCGGGGTCGTGGGTTCGACTCCCGACAGCGGATGCCGCATTTAGATGTGGGCGAAATGCTAGAAACGCTCGTGTCCCGTACTTTGGGCGCTCGTAGAAAGAACTCCAAGGTTGTCAAAATTAATCTCCTGCTACGGCGTGCCTCATAATCAGATTGTGGTCTTTGACATCTGAAACTCTCAATTCAAACTTGTACTCTGCTGGCTTAATTTGAAACGGTGCGTTATTCGTACCTAGACCAGACTTCAAGGAAGTTGATGTGTGTTTTATTCGAAGATGAAATGTTCTTAGCCCATCTGAAGTTATTACAATTCTCTGAAAGAGAAAAACGAAACATGTTATGGCATACTGAAATGGGGGGGGGGGGGGGGGGGGGGGCGTAAATCCGCTATATGAAAGCCCTTAGGCTCTTGCTTTGACGGCTATAAACCGCCCTTTTTTATTAACATTTCGGCGTTCGGGAAGTGCCTCGTGCAGAAAATGTACTCATGTTTCGAAAGGTCGCTGCAGTCCTGGCTAATTTCCTACTTGCTTTTGCCAGCAGCTGTACCGCCCCAATACGCGGAATTCACTCTGACTTCGCTTCACCTGTGCGCAAAAGTAGTTGCAGGGATAAATAAATAAACAAATGAAAAAAACTAAACAAGAAGCAGTAAAAGAGCAGCCGTTTCGCATTCATCAAAGGCAGCCGCATGGGCAAAACGCGCGTTCGCGATATAGTGTGGTACTAGCAATCCTGATCGGCGTTAAAATTTTGCATTCCTCGTCAGTTTTCCCTCCCGTCCCCTGCCCAGAGCTTCTAAGGCTTTCATTCACTCCCCCCCCCCCCCCCCCGTTTTTTTTTTCTTCCTTTGTTCTTGCGTTTAGAGAGTTTCGTTTTTTATTACACTGACGTCCCACGCTTGCACCGGATGGATCGCGGTCCGTGATCCCTAGAATAAACGTTAACGAATCGTGCACCCTAAGCCGATTTGCACAACGCGAATCGTATTTGTCTGTGCTTGCAAAACAGGGCCTTTTCACCCACCTGGCTGTTTTGTGTCTGTTCCATATTTGCTGACGATTTCCATTGATCTAAGACCATCCGATTTTATAGTCTCCTGCCATTTTTTTTTCTTTTTGCTTCATCCCCATTCTCAGTCTTTTATTCGTGTCTCTTCCCTCTTCCTAGGATAAATTCGATTGGCCGCAAAAAGTATTTTGAATCGTGTGCCTTCATTTCGATATAAGCACGGTATGAGCCGCCGAATCGATACCTTCCCAGCTGCGTTTATTTGTCCCGACGTGGATTATGTTGGCCGCCATGACATAGTTTTCAGAACAGGAGGAGTTCTTTTTGATGCTTCTGGACGCTCTCGACCGAAATAATCGTTATCCCATAGACGTTGCTTTGTTCATATGTCTCCTTTCTCTCGTTCTTTTTTTTAAATACATATTGATTAACAAACATCAAGCCCCTCGGTTTCCCTTCTTCTCTGTCGTCTATATATATGATGTTGCTTCTCCTGCGGGGGTGTTACGCGCCGTGTAGGCACTTTACTCTGCACGACCTAAGTTTGCTGAGGCGAGAAGAGTACGTGGCGCTTCCCGAGAACAACCGGCTACATAACAAGAAAGATCAGATTGCTAGATGGACTGGTCACGAGCCGGGCGTTTAGCGAAGGTTTAGTTTGGGAGCATTTGGCGAGCTTTTCAATGTTGTAGAGATCCTCTCTATAGCTAGTACACTGGGTCACGCTTTATGTTTGATTCCCATATATGACATCTTGTAACGCTGCCTTTCGTCTTTCTATCTCTCTCTTTGTTGTATGTTTGCGAATCGGCACCTCGTTAGACTTCAAATGACATAGTGCGCGTGTTTGCGCGCCTATTTGTATCCGTATTAGTCTGTTTGCTCTCTTTTCCGGCGCTTCAGCAACTCCGCGCTTACAGTCGCGCGTAAGGGACCGCTCCCAATCTGAGCTGCTTATACGATGGACGCAAACACAAAATTCTGGGGGAAGGGAGGGAAGGTCAAGGAGAGATTTTCAGTCTCTGGGTAAACAAGTGGGTAAAGAGAAATCTCCTCGCTTCTTAGCTTGTTTCTTTTCCGTCTTCGTGCTCCCGCGCGTTTGTGTGTGTGTGTGTGTGTGTGTGTGTGTGTGTGTGTGTGTGTGTGTGTGTGTGTGTGTGTGTGTGTGTGTGTGTGTGTGTGTGTGTGTGTGTGTGTGTGTGTGTGTGTGTGTGTGTGTGTGTGTGTGTGTGTGTGTGTGTGCCGCGCGCGCGCGTTTGTGCGCACACGTGGATGTGAAAAGACAGCCGTACTGCGCCGGACGACGGAAGTTGACCAAAGCATCTCTATAGAGCGACGTGGCGCGCGAGAACCGTCGGGAAAGATTGGGCGAAGCAAAATTTGCTTCGCATATTTGTCCAGCGTCTTATTGCGCTGCGCTGCAGATGGGACCTGTTGTAAGACTTGATTAAGCGCAAGCGCGTAACTAAATTAAGCGCCTAAACACGGACGTGGCTCATAGGTTTGTCCCTTCATTTTCGCTCACTTGTGCCCTGCGTTTCTCTTTTGCTCTCTGTTTTCTTTCCCTTGTTTATTTTTATCGCCAAGTCCGTAATTGTCGAGCTTTTGTTCTTTCCGCGGCCCTGCCCGTGTAGTCGATTTCATTACCCTGATGTTGTGCTTTTCTCGTCAGCGCGCCCTTTATTCCATCTTATCGTGCGTCAACGGTCCGCGTGCGCCCGCCGCTTTCGGTAACAGCACCAGAAAGTTTCGACTTTTGTCCGTTAAAGTGCCTCGCTGGTTTGTGCTACTTTGTGTGTGTTTCTCCGGGTCTGTGTGCGTTCACTGTATTCTCGCTTAGGTACACTTTCCTTCCGTCAACAGAGGAGCTTGAGCCTCGTTGTAGCCGTAACGCGAGCCGGTAATGAGCACACGTCTCAGCTGCTGCCCCTGTTCCCATTATAGTTTTGTGCTTGACTCATCTGTTTGCTTTTTTGCAGACGGCGCAGTGTACCCTTAACCTTCTGTGAGCTTGTTCAAGATATCAAAGTTGCTCGTGCGTTCGTCGAGGTCGAAGTTATCTTTTTGTTTTCACTTTGTCGTTGTGCCGTCGTTGTTACTTCAACGCGACAATTAACTATGCGTACGTGCACCCTGCGTCACTCTTAATTTTACATAAAATTGTTGTTTTAGTAGCCATCTGTCGTTTGCTTGTTTTGGGTGATCATGTAGATATAGTTGTTATAGCATCACGTTGTCCACGCCCTTTTCTCTGGTTCATTGGGGGTTAACTATAAGGCTTCTCGAAAGAGTACAAGGCAGAATGAAGGTGCCCTTGGAACTGTGAGATGAAACTTGTGACGTCGCACGCACTGAAGCTTATATATGACGGATTTGTTACCTGTAACACGTACTGCACAGGAGCAGCAGAAGTTATAACCAGTACTATAAAGTTAAATGAAATTGTGAATTCGGTCCCGATACCCCACCGTGAGTTGGGTGCGTCCCCAGTGAACGTTTGCTTGACGAGTCGGAGCCGCTGGTGCGCACGCGCAGTTGCACCACGCATTCGTCACGTTCTACACCTGGAGCTTAGTGGTACGTAAGCAGTAGCCGAACGACGCAGCATAAGTCAACATTGGCCTCGCCGTTCAGCCACGGTATACGCTGTTGTTACGATGGGCTAAGTGGATGGCAGAAGACTGGGCGCGGGCATCTGGAGTCGAGAGATCGGGCAGTGACGAGACGCAGCGCTTAACAAAACTTAGCTGTTCTATTTCCATTTTGAAAGTCGGAGATGAAAGAGCGTAAAAAATGGGGGGAAGGGGGGCTTCCTTTAAGCACTTTTAGACCCCAGAAATGTCCCTAGGGCCCTAGAGGGGCAGGTCCCAATGTTGTCGGAATGCTTTTCTTCCAGAAAGCAGCGGGGTCGACAAGCCGGTGATGTACCGGAAATGCGAAGCTTCTTGTTTGCACAGGTATTGACCACAGCTTGACCGGGAACAGCAGTGCTCCCAATCATTCACCTAACAGAGCTCGGTCAACATGCAGTCTCGTGATTGATATATGGGGTGTAGCTGGCTAAACACGGTTCGAATGACGAGATAGGCGCGTGATGAGTGGGACCTCAACGTTCAGCTGTTGCACAGGCGGCATCGCACTCCGCGAGTGTCGTCGCCGTATAGCGTTGTAACCAGTTCGGCGGGTCCTCCCGCGTCCTCGGTCTTGGCAGACAGTGTGTCTTCGTGGCCTAGACCCGCTGTCTGCGTAAATAACGTGCCACTCGGGGCACGACGCGCAGAACGAGGCCCTGTGCTGCAGCCTTACACGTTTTCTCACGCGGTAATTTCCAGGAAGGAGGAGAATAGCTGGCGCCACAGCACCGCGAGAAGCAGTAAACACGCGCGCACGCCTTGTCTCTCGTCTTCGTAACAACGAGGCCAAGGGGGTAAGGAGCAGCAGGAGTGCAGTCCGTGACGATTCCGCGGCCATTGCGGGCACGAGCTTTAAATGGTCGGTCGCCCTCCAGTCTTCTTCCTCGGGACTCGCGTGTCGAAAATGAAAAGCGTTTTCGGCGCCGCGTCGCGGCATATCTCCGACGTGTCGTCCCGGGTGCCGGAGGCACGGCGTGTCTGTGTCAGCCCCATTTGTCTCGTCCCAAGCAAGCAAGACCCCCTCTTTCTCCACCTCAGCCAGACGCGCGGCGTTCGAGTCTCCTTCTTGTCCCACTCGTCGGGCTCGTCCCCTTTCGAGCGCTTCGCAAACCCCTTTGCTTACTGTTGTGTGTGCCGGCGACTTCACTTGTGCCGAGCGCCGAGCGCCTGTTTTTCTAAAGCGCCGGTGTGCGGCCAGTGTGCCTTTCTGTGGAAGACGATCCCGACGCACTTTAAGTGACTATGCACGAACGGTGCACCGTGGGTGACGAAACTGTGAGTCTTCCCCCCCTCTTTCGAACGTTTTCCTACCACTCGAAAGATACGGCGTTCTGTTTGGATCCAGGCGTGTATAGCTGCATTGGGAAGATGAGCGTGATGAAAGGGTAGAAGAGTAAGTTGTCGAGCGACAAAGCTAGGGATACTCGTTAGAGGTGTTTCACCTTTCTCACTCGATATGTTCCTGCGCGGCAACTTGCGGTCACTTTCGCGAAGCTGTTCTAAGCGTCCGTAAATTCTATAACGAAAAAAAAAATGTTTTTTTTTTTTCAAGGTGCTCCGGCGATACAGCTTCATTTGCGCGATCTTTGTGATGTGCAAACAAGTGTCATTCTTGTTTAGATCGTCTTCCAATGTTCCTTTCTTGTCACTGGACGTAAAGCACGGTACCAAACAGTTCATAAACGTATGGGGCAGTCATGTATTTTTTCTCCTCTTCCGATGTGTTGGTAGGGCGCCCGTAATCCGCGCGGCGCTCGACTTGGAAGACGGCTTGTCAGTTGGCAACATGACAGTCGTTGCTGTATTTCTTCTCGGAGATGCGGCGATTGTGGCGGGGCTGCTAATTTGTGCTCAAACACGAGGCACGGTCGTGCCAGTGCTTATCGCGGAATTTTCGCCCGGAGATAGAAGGCTGTAAGACCTGTCCCACTACCGCGTGTCGTAAAGATTCCGGTGACGCTAACTGTTTATCGCGTACTTGGACGAGAATGACCTATAGACGGCGCAAACCGGTGAAGCGCTTTTGCCCGCTGGCCTTGCCGTTATGATCGAGAGAGAAAAGAAAGAAAAGCCTTGTATAGTTCGCTTTCGCCTTTTGCAACTGGTGAGGAAGACTTCTGACATACGGCTGGGCTTGTCGATTGAGCTACATGCTTTGAGGAAAAGCCGCGAGCTTACCTCGTCTATAGACTCTTTCTACGCAACGCATATTGCGGCTGACGTAATGCTGCAGTCAGTGGTCGTTCGTTGTCCCGTGTCTCACGTGGGTTCTTGGTATAGGTGGGCGCCGCTAGCTGTTCGCCTCTGACGACACCTGTCTGACGGCGAAGCATCCCGCGCTGCGGCACCGTATTGCGGCTACCATGTTATGCAAGCAGGGACGTTACGCCCTGCTTTGCCGGTATTCTCTTGCGCTCGGACGTGTCTGCTTTTGCTCGTCTCCTGTCGAGACCTTGATCGTGACCCCCCGCTCCTCTGTGCCTGTTTGTGCAGCGCCCCTCCGTGCCCGTTCCGCTGCCAGCCACCATTGTGCCCTGCCCGGTCCTTCCTCCAACCGCCGCCGCCGCAACCACCACCACCACCTCAGCCACCATGGCAGCTGTAGACACCAAGGCACTCGACGGCCCCTCCGTCACCCTCACTGTCCGCCTGATCATGCAGGGAAAGGTGAGTGTGCACCTGCCTCTCTCTCTCTCTCTCTCTCTGGCACAAGCTGCACACAACCCTGTCCATGCTGCTACATATACCTCGACACCATCGCGAAGCCGCGCTTGCTGCCTGCATCATGCTTGCTCCGCTTGCATCGCTCGCTGTCTTGTTCAGATGCCGTAACGCTGCGCACGCAGCCACCGTGGTGACGCTTGTGGATCGCGCGTTCGTGGTCCTATGTAGTTTCGGGCAGCCGAAGGAGAGCTGAATCACCGCGGCAATTCCCGATATTACCATCTCGCCCATGGCAGAGACGGCGGATGATCCGCGGGAAGGATTAAACACACCGCGAATACACGCAAAGCGCCTCGAGCCGCCAGTCGCGTGGCAATTCTGCGTGTATTCGCGGGCATCTTTCACGCTCGGAAAAACACATTTATGAAGCACGTACTGAGCAACAGAAAGCTATATCGGGAGTTTTCATGTTGCTCAACAATTTTCTCATTGCCACTTTGATAATTAGGACAGTACTTCTCGAGCTAGATAAATAACTACAATTAACTAATTACATCTCAGTAACGAAAGAATTACTGGCGGCTACTCCACTACACTGGAAACAATACGCACTAGGCTTGCTTCGCTTAACGCCGTTCCTCTTTTTTAAAATCGTGCTGCGTGATAGCTGGGGACAACCTGTATATTCCTATTATAGTGAAGGAACTGTTACGTGCAGAGGCATGGACAAAAGTCTAGTATTTTGTCTACTTTTCATCAAACAAGTACAGCAGCAGCGTAAAAAACGAACAACAGTTTTGGAAAGGCAAATCAACCCGCGCCTATGCTTAGTTCTAGGGCAGAGACTTTCTCCCAGGTATCTCCAATTACCTCGGTCGTGCGTCTACATGTAACGTAGTGAGGTGGCTGACTGTATGTAGTTCATACTAAACTTGAACAGCGCCAAGGCAACACGGAGACGACACAGCGCTCGACCCGTCTCGTTTTCGTCCCCTTGTTGCTTTTGCGCTGTTCATGTTCAGCATGTCCCTGCGGAAGGTTTTTCTAATCAAATTATTCCACCACATACTCTGCTGCCATCTGCTCCGTTTCTGCTGAAACAGTACGTGCAACACGGTGGTTACCTGTTCTAGCTGCGCATTGTTCGACCTGCCAAACTACGCTTCTTCCCTTTACTGTCGATTACAGTTATCGTTTATCATACTCCGCCTCTCCTTTCCTCTCTTAACGTCGCTCCTGTCATTTTGATAACTATATATAATCACAAAATTAGGTTTCGGGAGCGCGCCTTTCGTCAAAACGCTCTAGTTCGCGCACATGCCATGCGTAATCTTCATTTCGTTGTTTGGTTAAAAGGACGAACTCTGGTGGTAAATTGAGACGGATTGAGCGGCGAGTGCTGGCTTGCCTGCTTTTCGCACTGCCTTTAGCGGCGAAAGCGAAAGTAGACAAGACATCGTAATATGTGTGATATGCTGTTGCTGGGACGCGGAACCACGTGGATGTTGGGACGAGACGTTCGCTCGTGCTCTACTCTAGAATTCATGCGCTCAGGACATAGCACACGTATAGTGCATAGCAGGCGTAGAAGACTCCGCGATAGCAGTCGTCGCTGTATCCTTGGTTTCAAAACGACGTTCAGCTTACTTTAGGTCTTTTACATCAGTCGAACCGCTTCAGCCTTGGAGCTCTGCCGCTTCGGAAGGCCGTGTTTATTGTTGGGCTTAGTCGGTTAAGCTTAGTTAGGTGTAGGAGTTGGCGAAAGAAAGACCCAAGGAGCAACAAAGACAAAGAGAAAACAAGCACGCTATCGGAGGTTGCCGCATAGTCTCCTTGTGTTTGTCAGTTTTGATTGTTTTTCTTTTTAAACTGGGGTTCCGCTCTGGCTGTTTGCCCCGATAAGCAGGCGCCAGTGCTAGCGCCCCGAGCGCTTTCTGGATATTTATGCACGCGCAGCGTTGGCTTACATCCCTCACGTATATAACGTGCTGCTACATGGAAAAGAAAAGCTCCTAAAGATAGACCCACTAATTTTGCGCGGTCGGTAAACACGCAACACTGTCAGCTTGTGCTGTTTTTTTTTTTTTTTTTTTCGCGCGACGTCTTGGCCCGTTCGCCTCACTTGTTACTCCGTGCTCGATACAATGACGCATTGCACCATTTCTTTACTTCTTTCTGCGTTGATTAAGCAACTCGGAAATGTTGAACAGCGTCGAGAACTGCCGCCGCCGTGCACTATCGAGCTCTGCTAACACAGGACTCGAGCGAGCAGCAATTATTAAAAAGCAAGTTAGGAAACTGCTACTGTGGTATGCACGCATCGTTGTCAGGCTTGTCTGCTACGGTGGTTTTGTGCCAGAGCCTCGGTCTGATCTGACGGAATATGTTGCTTGCAGCTGAAAGCATGACGACTCTGGTTACGTTCTACTTTAAAAATTATTGTAGATATATTTTTTTGCGTGTGTGCGCAATATGAGAACACTGCAAGCACTAAAATGTCCTTCGAGCAAGGTTGTAGGGGCGGATGATATATCGTAAGAGTATGGGTGCTAGATTCACTGCATGCTATGGACTGGCCACACTGACCGCTAATGTCCCGCCTCCCAATTGTCATCTGTGCGGAGAATGATTCATTGCCTTACACATGCAATACGTAGTTGTAGTTGGCAGGTAGCAAACAATACTTCCCGTCTCGACCACTGACCACTTTAGTAACACCTGCGCTTCTGAAGCTGTACATTTTCTACGGTTCTGGTTGGGTGAACATCGTGGCACCCCATTAGAATGTGCCGAGTCGTCTCTGGTTTATTCCTGCAGCAGGCACCCGCCTCACCCTGTTGCGAATATTTTCGCCTGTATGTTGTTGTGCTCAGGAAGTTAGCTCGCGCTGCTAAAAGCAAGGTCGCACGAATTTTCTTTCCCGGGTTCTTGCTTTCCGTATTTGCAAAACTTCGCGGCCACTTTTTTTTTTTCCCCTCGTTGTCGATATGAAGGAGGGCAGGAGGCGGATATTTCATCCAATACTACATTTCGCGATCATTCCTCGTGACCAGTAGGTTTGTCTCAAGTCAGCTGGTACCCGCCGCGGTGGCTCAGTCAACTTAGGCGTTGAGCTGCTGATCACGAGATCGCGTGATCGAATCCCGGCCGCGGCGGCCGCATTCCGATGGAGGTGAAATGCAAAAACGCCCGTGTGCTTGCGTTGTAGTGCGCGTTAAAGAAACCCAGGTGGCCAAAATTAATCCGGAGCCCTCCACTACGGCGTGCCTCATAATCAGAACGGGTTTTGGCACGTAACACCCCAGGAAAAAGAAGACTCAAGACTGTCAACTGGAAGTTATATTTGACTTTAGTCTCCACGTCCGTTCGATTCTGTTGTGTGTCGACAAGCTGTTAGCAATAGCCAATACTGATTTCTCTGGAACGTCACTTATGCGGGCATGAAGAACATCTCATTGCAAAGTCTAATCTTAGGTAGTTCCAAGGTATATATACATCGTTCCGTGCGCTTGTGACAGCCGTGCTTGCGAGGGGAAGCCTGATTCTATCCCGCCGGGCCTCAATGAGACAGAAAGGCATATCCCGAAGTTTTTTCTAGTCGAGAATTGTTTGTAAAATTTGGGACAGTTCCCTCAAAATCCCGGATGTTTGGCAGCCTGAACACCATAGCCAGCGTGCGAAACGCTTGGCTTTTAGTGCCTATAAGCCCCCAGATGGATGCCTTGTCTTCTTTTTCAACCAAAGTGCTCGCGGCAAGTCTACGCCTCCTTATGAGGCATCGATTTTTCGAATCGTGCGTGCCTTATCATCAAAAAGTGGTGGCCATGGCAGCGCAACCTTATATTGGGCTTTCCTTCTTACGATGACTGATCACTGTCCCGTCAACGCCTCCCCCCACCCCTTCCCCCGCTATATTATTTGCTCCTTTCGAGACACTGTTATAGCGTGCGCACGAGTCACGCATCTATAAGAACATAGTGATGAAATTACTCATCCCATCGCTGACTGAGCGGCGGTGGTCTGTCGATGCCAAGACAAATAGGCGGCTTCCGCCGCCGCCGCCGCCGCGCGATTTGCCTCTAAACGAGACATCCGGCTTCTGTTGGTCAATTCGCTCTCGCCGTGCCAGAGCTTCTCCCATCGCCGGCCTCTTCTGCTTGCTCTTGTACTCAAACGGTTTGCCGCGGGCACGCGGCGTGCGTCAATATATATATAGCGCTCGGCCTGTCGCTTCTCACACTCTCTCTCTCTTCCCTTCTCCTCCGCTCCCGCTGTTCCTTGCAGCGTGCGGCTCGTTAGCAGCCGTCCCTTTGCGCCTGTCCCTCTGGCAGTGCAGCCCCGCATCGCCGAGCTTCGAGCCATCGCGCGCGATCACGCCTACTCTACTGTCTGAACGCGCGGGAGGGCAATCTGCAGGCGCGGAATTCGCGCGTGGATTTTTTTTCCCCCCTCTTGGCGAGCCCTGCAGGCCTGGTCTAGTCGAGGATGCGTCTGGCATTTTGAGCCGGGACTGTCTGGCAGGCACCTTTTTTTTTTTTTTTTTCTTGCCTTCGTTATCTCTCCGTTCCTGTCTATCTAGAACTTCCTTTTCTTTTGATATCTCCGCGCGTTACGACGCGCAGCACAGTTGTGGGAGGTTTTAATTTGGTTTTCGTCGTTCGATGCTTGCCTAGTCGATGATTGTGCTCTTCTAGTTCGCCTGTCTGTTCTTATCTGACGAAGGAGTTCATTTTCTGGCTGCGCTTTGCTTTTTTCGCTCTTGGCGGAAGACAAGATCAAAACGAATTGCTCCGAGCTTGATGTGTTTCTTTTTCTCTGGTTTTTGTGCGAGTTTCTACGGAAATATTAGCAGCAGCCGATTGCGGAACCCGCGCAGGACGTTTGGTGCTTTTATTTCTCGCTTCACTTACAGATCAAGCGCTCCCTCCTGGGCGCCGAATGTTCCTATGCTATTTACTTCATTTCAAAGTTGGGAAAGAACGGGGGTAACGCCGTCTCTCGTGGATAGTTTTCGCGCGAATACTTATATGCCTGTGGGACGTAAACCGGGAATTCAATGCCTAAATGCCACTCATGGGCATAGATTCCTTCATGCGCGCTCCGAGGCAAGTTAATAAGACGCAGTTCTGTTTTTTTTTTTTTTTTTCTCGCTCTTTACATGCTTACTGCATTTCATGTATTAATACAGCTGTTGCCTTCTGTGTCGTCATAAGTATATTGCGCAATTGTAATGACGTTCGCTGTCTTCTTGAAAGTGAAAGAAGGCAAGGAGGCGGGAGGGTGATATACGGCACGTACTGTGCAGTCTTCCTACCGTAAAACAAAGGACCAGTCTCGCCCAACATTTAGAAATAATCACTCGAAAAATGGAGGGTGAGAACTTGTTCGACGAAGGAGCCGAAGTGCGGACGTAGATATTGACGGGACGGGTGCTATTTAGGTCTTGAGTTTTCGTATTGAGCGCGATTTATTCCGTCAGAAATGTTTCACACGTGTACTCGTTAGCCACACTCTCTCACGCTCGGATCATGGCATGACCATGAAGTGAATGGAATGTTGGATTCTGCATTAATAAGTAAATATCTGCGAGAAAAAGCCTGTAAGAGTACAGGTCTCCAGATTTTTGCTAGGCGAAACTATAGGTTTGCATGTGACCAAGGGCGGTCGAACAAAGGATGGCAGGAGCCAATGCTTCGACCCGGGGACTTGTCTCCGTCTGGGTGACAACCGCTTGCTCTGACGAAGACGGGTGCCCTGGTAGAAACGTTGGCTCCTCCTGCCTGAGCATCCCTTATTCGACCACTGTTCGATCACCTCAAGTATCCATCCTCCCGCGAACCTCTATATTGTATAGGTTTGCCTGACGTTTATGTAACTATAATATTTCTGTGCCTGAGGGCAGCGATCCCTGGAACCCGTTAGTCCGCAGCGCTCGCGAGCCCGCTTCCACGAGCGTAGTTCGGACGCGAACGAATCGCCTATAGAGGGCGCAGTGTCCACCGAGCCAAAGAGTGCTAGGCGCCTACGATGCTCTCACTGTCTCGACACAAAAGAAAAGCAGCGATGCCGTTGCTAGCTGGGGCACAAGAGAAACTGGCCGAGTGGCGCGGGGGGCCTCCGAGCAAGATCAATGGCAAATCGAAGAGCTCGTTGCGCTTCTTTTGGCGAGCACCGCGGCAGTTTCCAAAGTCCGGCAGACACTGCTTACCTTGTGTAGCCCATAAGCTTCGGGAAGCCTCCTCCCGCTTTCTCCGCGAGGCGGCGTCTCTCGCACCATCCATGTGTCGCGTGGTTGCTCGCCTGCTTTCCCCCACGTTTTTGTGAGTGTGGCTTTCCACCGAGGCACAGGGGCGTCAGTGCACTGCCGTGAAGGGGCCTGTGAGGGAGGGAGGGGGGTGGCGAAGCTCTAAGGGTGCGCAGGGCACCGCCATCGGTCAATTAAGTGGGCAGTTCTCATTTGCTCCGAACCCGCCGATAAAAAATATAGAAAACCATAAAAAGTGTAGTAAAGCGAGACGAGAGCGGATCACGCGGCGGAAGAGCTCGAAGGGTCTTCTTGCCTTGGGAGGTTCACGCGTGCCTGTGGGCCGTTAAGCTGCGGCACATCGCAATTGGCTGTTATAAAACACACCTGATCCCCGTGGCGTCTCGATCGTTTGGCGCTTCTCTTGCTGCTGCTGCCCTCTGGCCCGACACCTGTCTCTCGTTCTTTGCTTTTCTCTCTGCCGTCGCTCTAAGCCGGGATGCGCCGGTGATGTCTATTTTTTTTTTACTTTTTTTGTGTGCTGTCTCTTATTTTTTATTTCTTTTTTTTTCCTATTTATTACTTCATCACTGGACGCTTCCTATAGAAAATTGGCGGTGCTTCCCACTAGCTGTAATTTTAGGTTTTACTAAGATTGACGGTGGACACGGTCACAGAATGCTTTAGAAATGCGAGAAAGAACTGTACAGATTGAAAGGCTACACAGAAAGACAGCGCCTCTCTGTCGGTCCCGTTGTTTCGCACTTTTCTGGGGAGGAACATTACCAAGTCGCCCAACTTTGAAATGTTTCTTACTACGTAGTGTTCTCTTCCTTTTTTTTCTTTCTTTTTAAATTGATTACCATACTGATTATTATTTCCTGCATATTTACCATAATTATATTTTCTGACTGATAGCACTGTGGTGGGGCTCCCATGCTTGGAACTCGCTTTGGACATTTTCGGTTATTTAAATACCAGCTGATCGCCTGTTCGACCCTGGCTGCCGCGGCGGCATTTGGATGGGAACGAAATGCAAAAACGCTCGTGTACCTATACGTAAAACCCCGAAATTCAATTGAATACCTGCCGTGATTCTACAGGCAGCTAACCTGATCATAAAGGGCTTCCACTTAGAGATGCTAGATAGGAACATTAGACACCTGTTAGGCGAACTGATAGCGCATAACGTAGAGGCCAGAACGCGACGACTGTCGATGACCATGCATGCAACGGGAGTCGCTGCACATTCGGGATGGTGCTGCTCTTGGAAGTCCTTAGACGACTCTGTTCGTCCTCTGTCAGAACAGGTAAGTGGCAGCGCATAGACCGCGCACGCGTACCTGTTACGCCACCGAGGAGATTAAGCTTGGCAGAGGCGACAAATGTAATCGCAGTTGCGTTCGTTCCAGCCATTATCCGCGCCGCTTTGTACACCTACCGTGCTCGCCTTCCTCATTCGCATGGCGCGATTACGCTGCCGAAATTCTCAGCGCGTTCCCGCCTCCCGCCTAAAAGTAATCAGATCTCGGGCGCGAAGTCTTGCTAACTTCCAAACGCCTTCGCCGGCGCGAGCCATTAGGGACCGCGGTGTTCCCTCGCGCAGGTTGCCTCTTTGTGTCCGAAAGAACAGCGCGTGGCAAAAGGATGTGCAGGGTAGATATATAGAGCGAGATACCAAGATAGCGCGTAGCATTCTGAGGAGGCGTTACCTGGACGGGCGGTATATGGAAGGCGCGGTAGGAGGGAGAGAAGCGCAAGATGCGCTTGCTTCACGGAGGACGCCCTTTCCTTGTAGAGAAGCAGCAGGGCTTCCCGCGGCACTCTTAAACTCGAAGCCGCGCACGCAGGCAGGCACGCACGCACGCACACGCACGACGTGAGCAACGCGGTCTCCGCAGCCTACTAGAACAAAAGGGGTGGAAGGACAGCCTCGGCGGGAAAAAAATAAAAAATAAAAGCTGGAGCCGCCGTTTCTCAACGCGCTATCTCCTCCAAGCCGGGACTGTACAGCTTCGAGCAGCTAGCCGGTGCAATTACACGTAGTGCACCGGGGCGACCGCCCGCCGCCGCGTTGCTTCATCCCTGCGGCGGCCGTGCACGAGCTCACCGGCTGGTCGTTTATTTCTTTCGCCCTTTCCTCCTCTCTTTCTTTTGCCTCGATTTGCCTCGCGCTTTCTTTTTCTTTTTGTAATGCTTCTTGTTGTTTTGTTCCCTGACCTCCAGGTTCGTTTTCTTTGTGGCTCTCCTGTCGACGCGATCGCGAAATAGAAGTGAAAGGGGCCAGAGCCCGTTCGCTCGAGGGAGGAAAAAAAAATTCGAGAAGGTGCGTAAAATAGAAAGAAAAATAAAAGTGAGCTAGAGCTTTCGGCGTCGAAGGATAGGAGTGGGGGAGCGTACCGGATAGAAAGGAGGCTACTGGAGAACGCCGAGCCTGCCACTTCGGGGACAACTCGGCGGAAAATGACGTCCCCAGGCGAACATTCAAAGCGACAGAGATACACCTCAACGTTGCTCAAGCTGCGCGCGCTCACGCCGGAGAAGGCAAAACGTGCCCCGAGGACACTGTGCGAAACACCTCCCAAGAAAAAAAAAAGAAAAAAAAAAGATTAAACAACGCGGTGTGCTGCACCAAGGAGGTGGCGACAAATAAGAGCGCGCGAGAAAGTGAGAACGAGAGCAAGGGAAGAAGTAAGATGAAGTGAAAGGAAGGCGGGGAGCCAGCGACAAACAGTGATCGGAAAGCGCGAAAGTGGATATACAGCTGAAAAAGAAAAAAAGTGCCCTTCGTGAAGAAACAAACGAAGGAACTTCGTGCACCAGCGTCGCGTCGCCCGCCTCCAGTTTCTTCATAGCCCCCCCCCCCCCCCCCCCCCCTCTTTCAACGACTTTTCTTCTTTTCGTGGCCTTCATTCTTTCAGGCTACTGCGCTCTGTGAGCGTGTGTGTCTCGCTTATATACTGTAGCCGCCGCGCGACGCGAGATGTGAGGCGGTGCGATGCTCCCCGTATATACTACCCGTTGGCGGCGACAAATAGAACGACTGTTTTCCCTCGCGGGAGCCATTCTTAAACTCGTTGTCGGCCCGGAATGAGCTCTTCCGGATTGCTTTCTGTACGCCCTCCCCTCCCTTCCCGGCACACTCACTCCCACAACGGCAGCGGCGTTGCAGAAGAGACCGAGTATCGGGACCTATATAGCGCTGTCGTAGTTACCCCCCTCCCCTTCCATTTGCCTGGGCGGTGTGCAAAGCCATGGCAACAAGAGCAGCGTCAAGAGAGAAACGGCTTCGAGTGAAGCAAACGCCGGAGCGGCTTGGCTATCGAGCGCACAGCTTGCTCTCGCCGTCGCCGCGCGAGAGATGTCCCGACACGTTTCGTTCTAGAGTCGCGCGCGCGGCGAACGGCCGCCCGAGCAAGCCGAGAAAGGACCGCGGTGGTCCCCCGAGCTCGCGCCGTTATTAGCCCGACCAGCGGATCTTGGCGGGGACTGGCCGCGGGATTCGTTTATCTGTCGCCCGCGCCACTTCGCACGCCGTCTTGTTAACCCGGAATGAAAACGAATGGCTGCTCTTCTTGTCGGACGCGACAGGAGAGGCCCGCAATGCCTTTCATTTATTTAGCTCTTGCGCGCGCCGCCTCTCGCAGCGGTGCCGGCTATAGGCGTAGTAGTAGCGTGTGAAGCTTTGGGAGCCGCTCGACTCTTTCCGCAATCTGTATCTCTTCGTAGAGTGTTACGCGTGAGTGTGCTGAATGCGGGGCGGAGACTTGATTTACGAGCTATGCGCCGCCCTCGCGTCCGAGAAATGAGCCGGTTTGTACTGTTTGTGTTCCTAAAACGTGTGCTTTTTTATTCCTCAATTTAAAAAGAAAAATGAGAGAGATAAGAAAAGAAAAGTAGAACGTGCTTTGCGTTGTCACTAAAACCCGTTCCGGCACCGAAAGTTAGTTGTTTATGCCACTGTTTCGCTTTCTGTGTTTATTTCCGCTATGTTGTCTGAGCAAACAGGAGCCACGTACTACACTGTAAGCGTAGTTCGGACGTCTCGTACAATCGACGCGTCCGGTATGAGGCTCGTGAGAAAGCGAATAACTTTCTGCATCAAGGCGACTGTTGAGCTCGAACCGCTCGTCAAGTTCCTCTTTTTTTTTTTTTTTTCTTGGGTTCACTTTAGAACCTCTCCGTCACGTGAAAGCTACTTGCTCGAGGCTTCCCGCTTGAATATCCAATTCGGCACCCGCGTATGCAACGCGGGCGGCATCAAGCGATCCGCTTGCTCCCGCGAAATGCAGCAGCCGTGCGAACAGTGCCAGGCCTAAACGGGTTTGCGACGTTCTTCTTCGCTGCAACCGCCCGCAGGCGCTTCTCACTTTTCTTGATACCGTTCCTCCGAGCGGTGGCAGCAGCGACGCGTTTGCATCGGTACACATTCTCGCTGGTGCGTTTGTTTGCCCGAGGCCAGCGAAAGGAAAGAGCGGATGGAGAGACGGAAGAGGGAGGGGGGGGGGGGGGGGGACTGTATCGATGCAAGAGTAGCGGGTGGTCGGTCGGGAAGAGGCGTCGTTTCGCACGCGTCGTCATTATCGCAAGAAATCGCGCGCTGCCCGCCGCACTCTGTCTCTGGAAGGTGCGCTTCGCCGACCGCCATTCTCCGGGGCCGCCGCCCGTGTTTGCCGAGGGAAAGCGAGAGCTGTCGAGGCGGCACCGCCCGAAGAATTGCCGTGCGTGCGCTTAGGAGGCGGCAACCAGAGTCGCTGACGACGCGCGTGGCGATTCTCTTAAGTGGGTGAATTAATGAGGCGCGCGAGCCCCCCCCCCCCCCTCGTTAATTACCAATGGTCTCGGGCCTTCCTTTCAAGATCAACGCACCGCGCGACGGAGCTGGGTAAAATGAAAGGAGAGGGAAGGTGAGGAACGGGGACACCTGCGGCGTGCCTTATTTCTTCCTTTTGCTGGCGCGTTGCGCCGTTCCTTTGGCAGGGAAATCGTGCAGGGACAGTAGGTGGCGCCACCTTCGTCGCTGGCGACGATTTCGCTGGAAGCGGCGGGGTTTCCGGCGGAAGTCGTTAAGCGGTAGGAAGCTGTGCGAAATGCGGCCGTAATGACTGCACTCGCTGATACGTCCGATTTGCCCCTTTTTCGTGCAAGATCGATTGTATTCTGTCGCGGCCCGTTATGTTGTATCGTTTTAAAGGAAGGGAGGTGCGGGCCAGTTTCGATAAGGTTACACGTACTTGGTAGTAGTGGAGGCTTGGTCACAAAAAGAAAGAAAAAAGCAAATAGTACAGAACAAGTCAAAGAGCATGAAATGTGGGCGATAGTCAATCCACGGCACGCACAAAGCCTTCTTTCCGCTTAGCCCTCTATCACGAAATTATAGGAGGCCTCGTATGACATTCGCGTCATGCACGTCAAGCTAATGAAGTTTTTTTTTAACGGCAAAAGATGAGTTAGGAGCAAGGAGAGAAGGGGGGGGGGGGGGGGGGGACGCAGTTCCTAAGCTGCTCGTCGTTGCGCAACGACTGCGTGCTCCTCTACGTTTTGGTCTTCGCTTTGCCGTCGCACTTCAGTGTCTTGCGTGGTGCACCCTTTACAGGGAAGCGACGTTCATCGCGTTTCAAGGTTTACATTGAGGTGTAGGTGCGAGGAGGAAAGAAATTGGTATTTTGAGGTAGGGCAAAGAAACAAAAATAGAGGCCAGGGAGAGCCTTAATCAGAAAGCTGTAGCTAAGTATGAACGAATATATACCATTCAGCATGCGCTCGAAGTAGGTAACTGCCGTCATTTAGGCGAATAGGCACTGGTTGGACAAATGAACTCGGGACTAAGGTTCCGCTTTCCCGAGTTCAGGGTAGTGTGTTTGCTTTGATTTTAAGCAAAATGCGCAAAATCGTCCTGGGCCTAAAGTGCTAACCGCACGTACGCGTCGGCGTCAGTTCGCGTCTGGCGGAAGGGGGATAATTCTGCTTGGCGCACTCATGACGGCTGACAGGTGAACAAAGGCCAGAAGGCATGGTACGGCCGAGAGGAAATGCAAGTTTTACATGGCGAAAAAGAGGGTCCGTGACCCATTGTGGATAGAGTGAGGTTCTAGGAACTTGCAGGGTGTGCCCCATTTTGTTCAAGGGCCAGTGTAGAGGCGTTGCTGAAATTGGCAGACAGCTTGCCACTGCCTTCACCAACCACCTAGTCGCGTACGCCGATACCTGACAGAGAGAGATCTGGGCACCTCTGCGGGAATCCGCTCGCCGGACGAGAGAGAGGGAAAACTTATATTACACAAAGTCGTTCAGTTCCACAAGACATTTGTCCAGAAATGACAGTCACTTTTCCCACAATCAGACGGGAGCTGACGCCGGCGCGTACGTGGGGTTAGCGCTTAACATAAACTTTAGTAACGTAAGCCAAACGGTGAACAACACAACGGCAACGTTTCATGCCACGTCACCGTAATCCTGAAAGATGACACGGCGCTGCTCCCTGGCCGCCGCGCGAGTGTCGTTAGATCTTCGAATTCTATGCTCGATTTGTGGTCGGCTGTTCCCGGCGAAGGCGCCGTATCTCAAGCCATTCACGGTCTTTTTCTGACCCGCACCGCTGAGTCGGCGCGCACATGCTCGGCGCGTTATAAATAAATCCGTACTTTTGCCGGGCAGCGAGGCTATTTCCTGTTTGCCGAACTATCTCTCCCACGGCACCCCCTCGTCCCCCTACCATGTTCTGCCGAATATGCAACTTTGTGACGTCGGCCTCGCTGTTTGCTTTCTGAGCCGCCTTTTGTCTTTCTTCCTCGCCCCCGCGGGATCTTACGTTACGCCCTCCTTTCCTCGTCTGTTTTCCTTTCCCTCCTGCGCAGAATCTTTATTTACTCTTCTCGGGTCGGCTTGCACCTTTCGTTTCCTATATCTGACGGCCCTTCTTCGCAGCCCGTCGCTTTGTGCGGGTGTCTATAGTCCCTCTGTCTCTCCCTCCTCTCTCTCTCGCCTGTACATTAACCCTCTCATTAAAACCGTGCAGCGCTGCCGAGGCTGGTAGTTGTGTGCTCACGCGGTTGTCTACTTTCAACGTACTTTTTTTTTTTCTTATTGTACTGTAAATATGTCGAAAATATTTGCTACAGCAAGCACCTTTATTTTGTGAGCAGGTTGTAATTGGAGCTACTATACTTTCTGCATTCTTTTGCCTCTGTGCCTGCGGTGTCGAGGAGACCATAGAACACCTACTGTGCTACTGTCCATCATTTGAAATGAAAGACATGACCTATGCACAGCTCTAAATCAGCCGGATAAAAAAAAAAAAAAACATTCACCTTGAACAAGATCTTGGGACCATGGCCTCGAATATCGCAGCTACAAAAGGCGACAAAATCGCTGCTGCGATTTTTAACAACTACCGGATTGAGTGACCGTCTGTGATACGGACTGAGTGACCGTCAGTGATAGAGCAAAAAAAAAAAAAAAAAAGCAGTTACCACGTCGGCGATGTCCACGGTGGATTTTCTCTTGTTCTCCTAATCATTCTCTCGCCTTTTTCCTTCCCCCAGTGTAGGGTAGCTAACCGGGCTCAGTCCTGGTTAACCTCCATGTCTTTCATTTATCATTTTCTTTCTCTCTCTCTGCCTCTGTTTTTCAAACTGGGCGTAGTCCTCTGTCAAGGTTTCCGTGACTTTTCGGTTAAACCCCTCAGCATCGTTGTACACTTGGTGCCGCGCACGTTGGAATAAAGTGACTTTGCTTGGCGGCCACTCAACGGCACCCAATGCCCCAGGCACCCGCGAATCTCGCCACACCGCTCAACGCGCGGCGCGAGCAGCCTTGCGAACTTATATGCTCGCCGATCGGCTGACGGCAGCAGCTCGCTGCACGGTTTTAGCAGCGAGCCCATCCGCCCTCGCCTTTCGTCCAACATTGCTGCCCTTTGTGTGCCTGCGTATCACGACCTTCCTTCCCCCTCTCGCGCCCCGGGCGCTATTTCAGTCCGCCGGTGTACGACAATTTGCTTGCCGGCTGTCGGGCCTCCTCGCCTCGCCGCTTCCTCCTTTTCCTTAGCCTCCTTTGCAACCTCCTCTCTCTTCAACCGCGTGTCGCTAAAGCGAGCCCGCGCCTCGCGACACGTCTGCGCGGCCTTCCTTCGGCGGAGCCGCTAGTGCGCGCCGTTGTGCTTGCGGCTGGGATTCTCTCTCGGATTCTTTTGTCTGCCGCTTTCTTGCCGGCCACGTCCTTCAAGATCCGCGCCCACGCTGCTGCTGCCACCGCGCTATGGCCGCCGGCATGTGTTTACCGCCTTGTGTAACGCCCTTTGACGCGCGGCTTGCCCCCGCCAGATAAGCCTCCGTGGCTCGCCGTAAAGCGCCCGAGCGCGGCGTCGTTCCTTCCCTTCTTTTCCTGCTGCTGGGTTTTTGAAGCCCGGGCGCTGCCTCGGCTTCCTCCCCCGCTTTGGCTCCGTCCGCCGCTTCCTTTTGTTCCTGCGGGAACAAAGGCGGAAATGGGCGAGCGTGCCTCGGATCCGCCACCGGCGGCTTCTTTTCCCAGTCGGCCAACTCGCTGGCGTGCTCTCGACCACGCGCTGCGCTTGGCGCCTGCCTGCCTGCCTGCTCAGCGTGTGTGTGTGTGTGCGTGCGTGCGTGCGCACGAGCGGCCTGAGGAAATGAGCTCTTGTACGGCGCCGAAGCAGCAGCCTGGCAAAGCCGTTCAGGCATGCTTGATAAGATGCCCTCCCTGCACCGCGTGTCCCCTGCCGTGGGGCGCTCCTTTCCTCACCCACCTCTTGCCCTTTCTCTACGCTCTCTCTCTCTCTCTCTCTCCCTCCCTTTTTTTATCATTCGTCTTCGTAAGCACGCGCCAACCTACTATATTTGTTCTCGCTTTGTGCTCCTGTGCTTTATCCGTTTTATTGCTTACTGTCTGCGATGAATGCAAGTCTGGCGCCGGTCGAGCATACCGCGGGACTGCGCTAGCGAATGGGAAGTCGGGGTACGGGCAAACCGTGCGCGCGGGCTCCGAATCTCAGCCTTAGCCCGTTGCGCCTTACTTAGCATGACTAAATAACAAGCATCGTGAAACAATCTTTTTCTTATTATTATTTTTTTTTTCATGTGTAAGTTGTGCTTGAAATAACCGAATGAGCATTCTCGTTTGCCTTCTGAAATGTGGCATGAATTCCTCCCGCCTATGCATCTGGTTTTGCAGATGTGAACAATTGTGTTGTGTGTCATAATTATTTCCTTGTGGAATTGAACCAGTTTCTCAACTAAGCTAAGCCGTATCTAGAATACTGAAGCTGTGAAAAAGAAGTCAGCTGGACATAATACGGTCGAATGCCTCATAATGCATCTTTACAATAAAATCATCTCTGTAACGAAGGACTTTGTATGTCCGGACTGAATTTCGATCTTTCATATATGTATTGTGAGCGCCTCTATAGTGAAGACTAGTGCAACAAAATTACTTGTACAATGAAAGGATTTAGGCATCCCAGACAGCCTATTTGTTACTTATGTGGAACAAATGCATCTAATAGCACCACTGCTGCCCTCCACAGCTGCTACTGAGCTGTGGTGCACATAGGGAACACTGGTCAGCAGAACAACAATCACATGGGAGGGTCTGGACTCTGTAGTCTCTATGATAGACGCCCACCTCCACACACACACACACAGCGCGCGCTATTTATGCTCAAAACTGGTGACAAACAACACTGTCAAAACCACTCGAGAGGAAGAAGGTGAAGGTCGACAAAGGTAGCAGTGAAGCCCACAGATGGACTAACTGAGTTTTTTGACAAGGGAGGCAATAGGGAAAATTGACATTCTGCAGTTGTACCTTGCATCAGCTGCAGTTGCACATTCCACTGAACGAAGTATGCAGAAGAAAATTTGTCACTTCTTAACTGTCTCTTGATTCGTGGTAAAGCTGAACATGCTTCAGCTGCTTTATTGTGAGTGGTATGGTGTTCACTATTTACAACTAAGGGATCTGTATAACGAAGGATTTTGGAGTTTTCGGGAGCTTCCTTATAAAGGCATTTGACTGCATAAATTATCAGCACATATAAACAGTAAAGACACGTAAACTAGAACTTACAATATCATTAGTTCTGGCACAGTAAGGAACAAGTATGACAATGCCCTGTTGCATCTTCAGTGGTCCTAGGTAAAGAACGAGGTTGACCACTTATTTATTCTTGCAAAAACAGAAACTTTAGTGACTATCTTAGACCATTCTTGTAAATTAAGTCTGAATGTTACCACCCGCTATATTCATAACATTGGTTGTGAGTTAGTAGTGCAGTGTTTAAAATAAATGGAAACAACTTTATGATGAATCATTTCTAATGCGTTCATGTTAGGTTTTTGGTAGAATACTGTACTGTGCTGTCTCACTCAAGGCTCAACATAAACACTGACATTTTTATTTCTGGCATAAACAGGACATCGACTCCAAGTGCTGCTTTATTATTTCAAGTAATGCTGAAAGGTTCAAGTATATTAAGAATGGCCACAACTGAGCTTTAGCCATCTTCGTTATGAATCAGTTTGTTCTACACTTCTGAAAGGCATTAATATGAACTACAATAAGTGCTTGCATTCTTTGTATTTATCATGTCATTCTTATGCTTTTTGTTTTGCTTTTTTCTTCTATTTGCAGGAAGTGGGGAGCATCATTGGAAAAGTAAGTACAACCTTCCCTTTTGTTGTGCATAGAAAAGGGAAAGACAAATAGCTTGTTTCAAATCTACACAGTTCTCTATTGTTATAGCACTGGTATTTTGTTGCAGTCTTGTGTACCGGGAGTGAAAGTGATAATTAAATGAAGAATTGCATACTAGCTAGTTCCCTCTGTCTTGTGCTTTATGTTTGGGTGTAAATTGCCAGCTACATTCAACGAATGATTAGCACTCTTCAGGTTAGGATTGGATGCAGTTGAGGCAAGCAATGGACGAGTCACCACGTGATCAAACATGGCAGCGCCCACGGGATTGCTGCGGACAGGGTCAATAAATTGTTTTCAGAAGTAAATGTTAACTCTATCATCAAGGTACACGTGTTCAGTGTACTGTGGGCGGGAAATACATGCTGTTTTTAACAAAGCAGTCATCTGATTTGCATTGCAACCATTTGTTTAAAATTATAGGCTACTCTACTAGTATATTTATTTCCTTTCGTTATGTAATGTTTCAAAAGCACTTTAACATGTTTGTGTCACCTTGAAATTAAAGTTAAATGTTTTCCTTTGCTGCTGCAGGGTTCTCATTATCTGTTATAAGCAAGAGTTAGCTCTTGCTGTCCTAACTTGTGTAGGAATTCGGAATTCTGTGATATAATTCCTTGATGTTCCTTTATTTTTGCAGAAAGGGGACAACATAAAAAAGTTCAGAGAAGAGGTGAGTTGCATAACTTTGTAGCACTATGTATTTCTATGTTGTTTGGTTAGTGGTTCACTAGTCACCTTATTATTGGGCGGATCTAGTATTAGCTTTTGCCGTTAACTGAGCTTCCATCTTGCATTCATCTTCTGATTAAGCGATTAATTGTCTTGTGTAGTTCACCAGGTGCTGAGTCATATAAGAAAAATAGGACTTCCTGTGATTCCTTGCAGGAAATGCAAGAAATTGTCAGTGGTCTTCATGGTGTTTTCTCTTACTACAAAACAGTGGTCCTTGCCACTGTGTGTTTTCTGTCCATGGTTCATATTTCCTTGCCGATTGCCTTCTTTACTGAAGGCAAAGCAGTGCAACACAGCCTTCATTTCTCACCAATCCGTGGTGTACAAGGCAGTCATAAACCAACAAGTTGAAAGAAGTTAAGTCAAATGAATGGCTAGCCTATCGTGTAGCTGCTTAAAGTTGGCAGTTCTGCCCAAATCCTTTGCACTTATGGAAGAAGGAAAGTAACAAAAAACTATTTCTCTGACCTCTGATTTATTTGTCCTTAAATCTTCACTTTCATTTCTTTGCATTTCCCTCTTCTTAGTGTAAGATGTGAGGGCGCATCTTACAATGTTGCTTGTATTGCCTGAACCTTTCTTTTTTAATCTGGATTTGCCACCATATACAATGAGAAAAGAATATCCTATAGAAGCATGCCACTCTACATTATGCAGGAGCTTCAGTGATGTCTCTAAAAACGTGTTTGTCACACATTAGTGGTTGTTAATCAGGAACTTCCAGCTTCAATATGGCCTGTCCAATCATCTTCAACCTGTTTCTTGCTGTTACATTAAAGAATAAGGGGAACCAAGGGGCTCGATTTTGTTAATCATAACCACATAAAGCCAACAGACAATGAAGCCGAGGAAAGCATCGGGGAAATTAAATGTGGTTGAAATTGTAATGTAGAAAATAATGAAGAAACGGGAAACGAAAGTGGACGAAAAGATAACTTGTCGCCGGCGGGAGCCGAAACCACAACCTCTGTATTACGCGTGTGTTGCACTACCAATTGTGCTACGGCGACAGCCATCAGTTCGTCCACTAACTTGAGTATTTATGTTTATTAAATCTAGCCCTCGTAGTGTTAGCCAGCGCCGCTCAGAACCATGGTGGGCAGATGTGGAACATCCTTTTTAGCCCGATGGCGTCATGTAACACGTGATCTTGGGAGAGCAGGCGCATGGCTAATAAACCCTCGCATGCTACCTAATGACATCAAGGCTTCCAGATACGAGACCGCGTAATGCGGTGGTTGCGGGTTCAGCTCCCGCCGGCGACAAGTTATTTTTTCGTCCACTTTCATTTCCCTTTTCTTCATTATTTTCTACATTCCAATTTCAACCACACCTAATTTCCCTGATGCTTTCCTTGGCTTCATTGTCTGTTGGCTTTATGTGGTTGCTGTTACATTGTAACACTACGAAGTCACACTACAGCCATGTAACGGCAGGAGATATCTTTAGGTGTTGGCCATCTACCATTGCACAGCAGCAGGAGGTGCTTGACACCTGAAGATATCTCTTGGTGCTGTATAGCAGCACTATGAAGTCACACTACGGTCATGGAACTGCAAGGGATTTAATTAAATTCTGGGTTTTTATGTGCCAAAACCATAATATGATTATGAGGCACTCTGGAATAATTTTGACCACCTAGGGGCCTGTAACGTGCAACCACTGCACGGTACGTGAGTGTGATTTTGCCCGCATAAAAATGCGGCTGCTGTGGCCGGGAATCGAACCCACGACCTCGTGCTTAGCTGCGCAACGCCGTAGCCGGTAAGCCATCGCGGCAGGTTGCAGCAAGAGGTATCTTCAGATGCTGATTATGTAGTTGCACAGCAACAACAGATGCTTGACACCTGAACATATCTCTCGGTGTTGCATGGGTAAACTGTAAAGCCACATTGCAGCCAAGCTTCAGCATTAAAGGGTCTCTTTTTTTTTGCTTATCTTTGTACGCAGAGCGGTGCCAAGATCAACATCTCAGATGGGTCCTGTCCAGAGCGCATAGTCACTGTAACGGGTTCCACAGAGGCCATCCTGAAGGCCTTCTCGCTCATTGCCCGCAAGTTTGAAGAGGTGAGCCCGGCAGTGCGAGGCCATTTGGCCCCTCTGAGTTCAGGGGTGATGGGGGTGGGAGCGGTGGACGTTTCACAGAGCGGACAGATGTTGTCTCTGCTCTGCCTTCCCGTGCAGACGGTGGGTCCCACCCTCCAGGAGCTGCAGAGCAATGGAAGCCACCTGCCCAAGCCGCCTGTCACACTGCGCCTCATCGTCCCAGCCAGCCAGTGTGGCTCCCTTATTGGCAAGGGAGGCTCCAAGATTAAGGAAATCAGAGAGGTCAGCATCACTTTTCTTTGTCCTGGCGAACATCTCTGTGAGGTGCTGCAAGTTTATTGCTGCGACTCACGCACTTAACTGTAACACTTCACTTGTGTGCCAAATCATGGTGTTATGAATGCTTTCTGTGTCCTGTTATGATGGACCAACGATATTAGCAAAAGAAGACTTGAGAAAGACTTTAAAAGGAAGGTTTTTTTTTTTATGCTTTCTGTTTCAGAACCGATTCTCAAACCAACTACACCCCTTGATGATGACAGATTATAAGTGCTAATACTAATACCAGCAGCAATGCCTCTCAAGGCAGCCTTCGTGGTAGATGTTATGAAGCATACTATGCTCGGAAAATGGCACTGAGGTGAGAGGAATAAGGTGAAGCTCTAGTGAGTGATAGGATATCGGATATGGAATAAAAAATTATGAAGGTTTTCCAGAGGACAGAATATAGAAGGTGGTCGCCTTAACACACAGCTCTGGATGAGACATGGGAGCAAGGATAAGTGCTTGTGTGTGTGGCATTACAGCTTTTAGCATTTGGTTTGCTTTATTACACACCTGTACACAATCCCAGGATAACCTGAATGCATGTACACTCACCCATAAAATATTGCGGTATGCACAAGCATGTGGCCGCACTCCGTGGAACACCAGGGTAGCTGCGGTAGCCGCACATCAGAGCAAACTTAAACTTGCACAGGTGAGGTGCTGTGACGCCTGGAGGCATGGCTTGGTGTCATATCTGATACGATGTCTGGGCACGCCGACAGATATTTACAGGAGATGATGATGCAGTGTACTGGGTTCGTGGCAGTGAAACACACGTCCTTTCACGTGTGGTTCGCAAACGCAAGGCTGCCTTGCCGCAACAGCGACATGTTACTGAAAACAAAAACCACTTGATCACTTCGAAACACAGGCTTGGCGGGTCTGAACACAAGTGGCAGACGTCGCCACTTCTAGGCATCACTTCACCTGAACAAGATTGCTTCGTTGTGTGGCCGCACTGACTGAACTGGCGCTCCACGAAACCGCAATATTTTGTGGACGAGTGTACCTTGCTCGACCCATGAGCCACTTACAAGCCAGTCAACTAGACAGCCTTCTAATGAACTAATGCTATATCTGGCAAGCAGTCCGCATATGAAGCATAATTTTAGGTGGACAATGAGGTGCAGCTTCTTTGTGCATCACTGTACAAGTTTACTGCAGTTTATGCTAGACTAAGTACTGTGAATGTTCTTGTGCATAATACTGAATTAGCCATCGCTGTCACTTCTTTTGCACTTTCTATGAAACTGCTGTTATATCTCCCATTTTTTTATTTGTTAATATATATAACCATGTTATGAGCTGTTTCCATTACTATTGTTGCACCTTGGCTGCAGTCGAAAGTTGAACTCCTTTCTTGAATCATTTTGCAGGTGACAGGTGCTTCCATTCAGGTGGCCAGTGAGATGCTCCCAAATTCCACCGAACGAGCTGTGACCGTTTCTGGTACTGCTGAAGCCATCACAAAATGCATCTACCAGATCTGTTGTGTCATGATGGAGGTGAGAAGGTTACCTGCTTTCACCTTCGTTGTGCCATGTACTCTCATGAAACTTTGGAATATTCATCAGTCTCTTCACTAATTTGCACTTAAAGAGTAATTCATGCCAGGCAGGAGAAGAATGAGGCTCGATAATTTCAGAGCTGCCTATGCATGCGTTCAGCCCAGCAAAGTGTTGCTGAACTTTAAACATGAGCATATAGCAGATGGCTGTTTAGTTCCTCAGTTTTTACACACACATGGTTTTTTATTTATTCATTTATGTACTTTTTAAAGATGTTACGCTAGGATAGGCATGCAAAAGGCAAAATCGATTATAGTGAAGCTTATAGTGTAGGTGAGTCTATTTCCTAAATTTAATTGAAGTCCATGGTTTTGAGTTTAAAAATTGGGTGGCAGTGTTGCTAAGCTAGGATTGTCCCAGAAAGTAGGTACAGTATTCTTATGGTAGGCTGTTGCAAACACCACAAATGTGGTTTCGTATCTCATTACACATCGCAGGCAATTTTCTGACCTCTTTTTCGTGGAAAAAATGTGCACATTAGAAGCAAGTAAATACGGTAATAGTAATTCATTGTGAGCTACCATTTTTGCTTGAAGATTTTCTTTGGGCAGGCCAAAAATGGGTGTTTTGGATGGGACATAATGTGTCTTCGATGCAATTACTGTCCCTTAGCACTGCAAAGACTGTTAAGCCATTAGTTAATTGCTTGCATCAAGCACGTTTGTGCGGACCAACCAAGTTCTAATTATCTGGTGAGGGCAAATTTCGAGATGAAATAAGACATGTTTTGGCTTGTATAAATGTATTCGTGCCTGCCAGGAACCTTGATTGGGATTGAATTACTGTATAGACTCGTACAGTGGCCACACTTCTTTTTACAATTTTTGACGAGGTGCAGCCCTTACGCGGGACCGAACCTTTTGGTCAAAATGGTGCTGGCCCAGCCGGTGTAATCTGGGAGGCTCCCAGATTTGTACTATTTCTCCCGGTTGTACGGTTGACAGGAAAATCTCTCGTAAATTGCACTTGTGTCCCGTTTCTATGCACGTCCAGCGCTTTGTCAGGCCACATTGGCAAAAAGAATCCAGTCCAATCCAATCCAGTATGAAGTTAAGCTTGCAAAACATTAAGAATTTACCAAGTAGTAGGTAAACCCTATACATGCGCTATTTTATTAACCACGGAGCCGCTCCTTACGCTGATGGGGCTGTTGAGTGCCCTAGTGGCCCTAGTCTCATTAATTTAGCGAGTGAATGCTGCATTCCGCAACTAGCAACACTCGACTCTCCATCGTTCTCCTTGGTGTCAGCCGCTCTGGCATTGCGTAGGCTTACAGTCAGTCATGGCTTTAAAAGCAAGGAGCGCTAGCGCAAGAAAGTATCTTCAAGTATTTTTAATGGAGTGCTCAGCCGAAGTGACGCTGGGTAAAATTTGTTGATACCACAGAGCAATGCAGAGTGCAAGTGGCAATTTAACATCGGCAAAAATACGAGGACGCAGTGCCGCTCGTCCATGTGTCGCTCGTCTATGACGCTAAGAATCTCGTCCTCGCAAAATGTGAAAGAAATGGAATTTCTTACAATCAAACATTCTCTGAAGAATTTTTGAACACCCGCCGTGGTTGCTTAGTGGCTTTGGCATTGCACTGCTAAGCACAAGTTCGCAGCATCAAATCTCGGCCGCGGCGGCGGCATTTAGCTGGGGTGAAATGCAAAAATGCCCGTGTGTCGTCCATTGGGTGCACGTTAAAGAACCCTAGCTGATCGAAATTATAGTTAAACCTGCTTATAACGAACCTCCATTTAACGAATTACTGGATATAACGAAGTTTTTCTATTCCCCATCATTACTCCATAGAAGCACATGTATTTGAGACCTCTACGTAACGAAGTGGCAGCGGGAGACCCCCTCGAAATAACAAATTTTCCCCGCTGACAACCTAGAGATTTCGCCCTAAAGTTTGTTATTTTTGCACGATCAGCAACCAGAAGCACCTTCTCCGCCGCGACGGAATACGAAGCGGCGGCGGCGCGCTTGGCACGCTCAAATTCACATCGACTGCGAGGCGAGAGCGAGCGCACGTGTGCGTGTGTGCGAGTGTGCGTGAGGCAGGCCTGAATCCCCCGACCCGGCGATCTTGCTGCCGCAGGCGTGACCTTTTCCCCTCCCTTCATTCAAACCTGATCTCACCGCTTGCTGCAGCTGGCCTAGCCTGCCAAGCCGGCACTCTCCTTTTCCAGTTGATGTTGCCAAATTAAAAAACAAACATTTTTTTTGTTTTTCAACGTGCTGGCAGCACCACTCTTTGGTTACTGCGCAAGTCTCTGCACTTCACTTCACTAACCTGACACTAGGTGACACTATACGACGCCATCGTGTCGCTTGCTCTTCGTTTCCGACGCCTCGCACTTGTGCGAAACAACACACGTCCATGCATCCAGTACCTGGTGTGACATTCCAAGGATGAGTGCTTAGACGAAGAAACGCAAGATATTGACTCTTGAGGACAAAATGGCCATCTTGGACGCCGTTTCTGGAAGCCAAAAAAGGAAAATGTAGCTGCCAAATTTGGCATCCCAGCTAGTTCTCTGGCCACAATTTTAAACGCGAAAGATGCGATTCGCGATCTAGGGCGCGTTGGAATCGAGTAAATAGGGTAAGCGTTTCTTTTTTCAAATGTTCGTGCTGAGCCTGCATATAAAGAAATCCTCTTTATAACGGAGTTTTTCAGGAATTTATCAATTTCATTATATCCAGGTTTAACTGTAATCCGGAGTTCCCCACTACGGCGTGCCTCATAATCAGGTGGTGGTTGTGGGACATTAGACCCGAGAATGTAATTAAATTTTAAAGAAGTTTTGAAGGCAAAATTAGCAACAACAAAATGCTTACAAAAGTGATACCTTGATGTTCATGTGGTCATTTGTATATCTGTGAATAAAATTGTAATGAAGTTCACCTGTCAGCACTTGCAAATATAGACGTGGGGGGGGGGGGGGTTGTGCAACGGACTGCCCCCCCCCCCCCCCGGTCGGAAGATCTCCCAGATTTAGTTTCTTCGAACTTGGCAGATATGCTTATGTACACCTGGATCTTGTGCAAACCCTGGCGCCCACCATCTAGTAGTGGCACGCGAAAGTACGCAGCGCACGAAAATTTGCTTATGTACGCATGCAGCATCGAGACACCAAATGCGATTGCTTCTCAGTTGGAAATGTTTTTCAAAATTTTGGGCTGCCAAGTTAAGGGTGTGGCCCTTATGCAAGTCTAGTTAACCTAAGCATTGAATTAGCTTGAGTTGAACTAACAAGCCTACTATAATTGTGTTCTTTACAGCAGTGACATATTTTGCAATTCTTTTCTTTTAACTTGTCATGGATACCTAATGTTTTTTTAGCAATTCCAACAATTTTGTAAATGAGTGTTCATCAAATGAATAATGAAAAGCTAACTACTAGTTAAAATCAGTAAAATAAGGCAATAGAAGAAGTGGCAACTACAGGCGTCAACTGACTGGTATTGGCACATAGTGTGTTCCATTTGCAAAGAGCCATCTCCAATTAATTAATGCCGCATGCTTTCATAATTGCTTATGCAGTTCCAGATTCACGGTGCTTTGCTCACGATGGTTGCTACAGTGATACTATACTTTATTTTTTTCTCTGTGCAGTCCCCTCCAAAGGGAGCGACAATACCGTACCGTCCAAAGCCAGCCATGCCACCAGTGATATTTGCAGGCGGTCAAGCCTACACGGTTCAAGGGCAATATGCAATTCCACATCCTGATGTGAGCATCTTCGGCAACTCGACACTTGCCATCTCTGTGCGCAGGAACCATGAAGCTCTGTTGTGTTTTTTAGGAGTGATGCACTTTGCTTACGTCACATGGCTTTTCTTTCTGTGTTTCATACCCTACTAAAGTAAAATCTGTATGCTTCATCATTATTCTACATGTTTTTCGTAATTATTGCAAAGAAAGGATGTGGAATCAATGCAGAGTAGGTGTTGTTTACAAGTTATGTGAAAAACATGCATAAATTTGAGAGTGCATACAGAAGCTTTTCAGTAGGGTATCGAGCGATTCATTGAGGGTTCCTAAGTCCTTGTGGCCCTTGTAACGCATTAAAGATTGCTTCTTTGGTGAGAAAGTTGTGTGCTGTTGAAACGGCACTTTACCGATAAATGCTATAACGAAAGAAACAGTTTCAAGCAAAACATTCTACTACTACTATACTGCAATGCAGGCTGTCGAGCCAAGCAACCCCTATAAGCTCACTTCTAAAGTGTTCTTGGACACAATTTGGCGCAATTGCTTTACCACTTGTCTTGTGTGTTTATTAATGTGTTCATGTCGAGAAATTGTCCAATTCCGCACTGTAGTGAAAGCAACACCGGCGCACTCCATTTTCTGTACCTCCTATCCTTGCCTCTCTCTCAATGTCACCTTCTTTCAACTTATTCCCGCAGTATTGTAAAGTGCTCCTGTTTAGTTTCTTTATTTGCATAAAAGAGGAAGCAAAAAAAAGAAAGAGACGAGAAAGAAGCCCACTATCAGGGGATTCCTTTAGTTCACTCATCTCCGTCAGGCTTTCCTGTCTTATCAGTCCTGCAATCGAGCTATCACTTGCTGTTACATCCCTTTTCAACTAAAGCTAGCTACACTGTCTTCAGGCGTTGAGGAAGCGGGTAAACCGTAGCAAGAAAAAAAAGGCTATTTTTGATCAATTTCATCTTAGCGGGCTCTGAGACACGTTTTCACATAAATACACAAGAGACTAGTCTCGCCAAGTATCTTCAGTGAGAATTTCTGCACGGTTGTTTAGCTTAATCATTTTATACTCTGAAAGAAGACAGTGTGTGAGGACACTAACCATCAGCTTGTGATCTTAAACTAACAAGAATTTTCTGACCTTGCCACACCCAACCACCTACCAACCCATACCTGACATCCTACCTAGTGCGCACACAGCACACAGTTTCACTTGTTTTAGCGTAGAACAGTTGCCACCAAACTTGACGGGTGCTACGCCACAAAATTTTTATGCATGAGGTGGCTGGCAGCTTACTGTTAAACGTTGACTTTACAAGAAGTTTTTTAATGCTGAAGATGTGCACAGTTTATCTATAGAGTTATCGTCAAACAGAATGATTGGTGCTTTTCAAAGTGTTGTTTTGTGCTTCAACATTGAAAATTGAACTGATGAACATGCGTGAGGCTATTTTTATATACATATTATACATCAAGAGGCCCTCAGTTGTATTAGTGGCCGAACAGTGAGAGTGTGACTATTAGAACAGTATTTGGATCTTAACTAACATGCGCAGACTGGGTTTCACTTTCAGTTCATGTGCATTTCTTTAGCTTAGGTTATAGCAGGTGGAAGCCTCTGGTTAATTTATCACAAGACACAGTGAAGAGAAGTGCATCGTGTAACCAAGTATTTACTACAAACACCTTTCCACACTGTTTCACAAGCTTTGTCGCGTGGCACCCACCAAACATGAGTAGCCCTCAAGTCTACTCGCACGTTGTGTCTCTGCTCGGGACTCCTTTCTTTTTTTTTCTTTTTTCGCTTATGAGCCTGAATAGTGTAGGCGGTAGCCCCTCGTTCCAGGCTCCCGTGCGCCTTCCCCGGCCCGGGATTTAAGCCGCGCGGCCCCCTGTGTGCGAGGAGGAGATGCCGCGAGAAGAACACCAAGTGAGGAGGACGCCTATTAATGACTGCTCCCCGGTCCCCTTCCTTCTTTTTTTCTTCTTCTTTTTCCCCGTGATGGTGGGCTTCTCTTTCCCTCTGCCTCCTCCGTCTGCAGCCGGGCTCAGTGCCGGCCCCCGCAGCCTCCAATATGGCAGGCGTCAAACAGGCGACCAACCTGTCGTGCCCCTCGTGTTTCTTTGTTCCCGCCCCGCAGCTGACCAAACTGCACCAGCTGGCTTTGCAGCATGCTCCGCTGCTGCCAGGACACAGCGTCGGGGCCATCAACCCGCAAGGTGAGAGGCCGCAGTTGCCGACCGACCCCTCCCACACCCGACACCTCCATCCCACCCAACGCTGACCACCGCCTGCGACCCCCTTCCGAGCACTCCCCCCTTCTGTGGCTCTCCAGTTGTGAAGCACCGGGAGCATCCCCCCGACTGCGCAGCGTCGACGGCAGCAGCTTTGCGCTGCACAGAGCTCAAGCTTGGCAGATGCAATGAGAGGAAGGCATGAATATAATGGCAGGATAGCCTTTTGAGAATTGGTGGCGTTTGAAACGCCGAAGTCTTCATCTAAAAGCCTGGTCACAGGCTTCTCAATGAGTTTCTGTTAACCATGGGCCTATGGCGAGTATCTGAAGACCAGTGAAAGACTGTGACGCCCAAAGAGCAAGGTGGCTTGTGCAGGCATTCCTTTTGGGAGGAGACATAGTACAAAGTTTACAGACACTTGGCTGTACTCATCTGTATCGCTTGCAGCAGTGGTTATTGAACTAGTACAGTTTCTTTAGTGACATCAGCAAATGTTGGCCTTAATTCTCAGCTCTTCTGGGCTTGATGGTACCATTTGTGCCAAGGGTGGATAACAAGCTGGTTGTCGTGTGCCTGCGCGGTCAGTATGTGTATGCTTCACTCTGCGAGTCCACATCCTACTACGCATTAGGCCAGATCTGTTACTCGGCATTGTGGCAACACCTTTGTGGCATAGTTGGCACTGTAATGCTCTGGAAGATAAGGACTGTGATCCTCTTCATTCTCAGAGGTTTCAGTGTGCTGGCGATGCAAGGCGGGCACTCATTAAATGGCTCAGGGTCATCTCCATCCCGCACCGTTTGCACACTTCAGACATAGGCTGTACAGTACTAAAAAGTAGTCCCAATTTGTATTTGGCTCCCAACTATACAGCTTAATTATGGCACGAAGGCATTCAGACTGTTTGTTAAAGCATAGATGTCAGCCTAGTGAGTCCTATCAGCCATTCTTTTCTTCCGTAATGTAGAAGTGCTTCAGTTATACAATCGAACCTTGTTATTTGCATCTAACATGAAAATACCATTGCTTTATCCAAAATTCAATATTTACACACACACTGCATGCCAGCACAAAATAATTTTAGAAATTTAGGCTTACTTCGTTGTATATACAATAATTCACTTATTCATGTTCATTATATTGAGGTTTGACTATTAACTTTATTAAAACTGGCTAGTTCTTCCCTGTAGGAGTGGACTGCACTGTACATCAGTTTGGGTGTACTTGCCAGAAATCAGTTCCAAGCATGCCACACTATTAATTATAAATTTGTGTGTGCTAGCCAAAAATCACCACCATACATAGCATATTCTAACATTAAAAAAATGACTGGTGTCGTTTTTTATGAAGTGCCAAACCTACACTTGATTGCTTGCTCCTGTGTTGCACTGAATAAGCATGAGCTCTGTACAGCTACATTCTGCTACACAGGGCGCAAATTTATGTGCAAGCTTTCTGCCAACATTGTGCTATTATTAATCCTTTGTTCCGTATGACACGGGTATAATTTTACCATGTTCGAGCATTATTGTTATGTACTTAGTACATTATCGAAAAAAAAAGAAACCCTGAGCAGGAAAAGATCTTTTTTTTTCCCCACATTGCTCACTTAGTTCATTTTCATAAACTAGATAGGGTATGTGTTTCACTGTCCACTGCCTCCTTCACATATATGATCATCACCAACGTGTGCTCACTGGCACATTATGCAAGCTATGCGCATACACTTTGAGGTCTTCTTTTGAATTTGTTGCACACTAGCTGCACCAACATTGTATTCATTAGGCGACTATTATCGTCAGAATTGCATAATTAACTCGCTCCTCAAGAGTTCTTATGGGGTGAAATTTCACTGAAACGATGCTGTAGTCTAGCACAGCTTAAGGAAAGGCCTGAATAGTGCTACAATATAGCCAGAAAGGAATGAAAAGGGCAAAAGCAAAGCTAGAGTATGAAGTCTTCCTGGCGATGACAAGACACGGAAACTGTATTCTAAAATTTTTCAAAGAAGTGGTCAAACATAGTCATGTAAAACATTTCAGAGAAAGTATCTATCTTTCACAGCCACAGATATGTTGCAGTGTCCAACAAAGAGTTCAAAGTTTACTACCTAGAGTTCATTAAGGCTATGCTAACATTTAGCAGAAAGTATTGCTACTGAGGCAAGTAGTCAAAGCTCTTGAAGAGACTTTTTTCGGGGAGTTGCATTCATTTACCTGTAGGTGTGCATAAAAATCTAGCTAGTTGTTGTCAATCCATTTGCGGTCTAGTGCCAGAAAACAGATGATACACTGAGGACAGCAACACTATAGTAAATGCTTGTGTTCCTGTACACACACATGCTTGAGCGCTCGGGTTTGTGTTCTTATCATGGGCCCTTCATCTGCTTTATGGACACTAGAAAATAGCAGTTGGACTTTTCATGCAACTGGCTTTGGGTGCCTAAACGGTTGATTTTGGGACAGCTGCGCAGTGGTTCAGTATAGCAGTTTCATGTTGCGATTATGACGTATTGTGTGAATAAAGGAGCCATTTGTAACGGCTCTTCCTACTAAACTGTCAACTCGTTAGACTTTGAATTTTGCCAAAAGATAGCATTCTATGGTGCATTTTTATTTAATATGATGTTGGGATGCAGTTGGTGCCTGTATTGTCAAGAATAAATTGCAACTACACATTGTCTGCAGTAACAAGAGACCCAAAAAGTTATCTTAGTGAAAGGAATCGTGGTGCCATCTGTCACTGTTAAGGCGAAACACTGCACTTGTGTTTCACTTTACCAGTGGCATATGGCGCCACCATTTTGTTAAGGGAAATCTACACCTTTTATCGAGAACTGCTGCATGCAACATGTAGTTTTGATTTATTCTGGACTGAAAAAAGCCAGTATTGCATTCAAGAAGGGTATTAAACAAGATACATTGCAGAATGCCACCACTATTCAAAATTTGAGCGTGGGTTTAGCAGAAAGAGCCATTTATGCATCGTTCTCTTTCTTAAGCAGCATTCTACGTAAGCAGCTGTTTTCTGTGTGAAGGCTCTTGTTAAAAGAAGCATGTTAGTGTTTTTTCTCTGTAGATGTGCCGCCGCAAGAAATATATTGAATATCTGTAGAAAGTTGCAGGTAACATTTTGTACGCTAGTCTTAAGTGTGTGGCACTTTATTTTCACAATGTTTCTTGCAGATAAGTGCTGGTAAGTATATACTCAAAGCAGTGCTCTTTAGTAGTTGATACAAATATTATTAAATCATTAATGCCCTCTTGCAGTCTTAGGGCCAGATTCCGAAACCTTCCTTTCCTTGGGCCACTTAATTCCTGTGTAAAGTTTAGGGCAAAAGCAGTTTCAGAAAAGACGGATACAGCCGTTACGTGAATATTTCGTTATAAGCTTGATAAACATTTGTTCGTGGCGGGGATCATTCTTGTGACTATAGAGCAGAATGCCTATTCACAGCGCCCCTACAGAACAAATCTGCAAACCTTTAATAAACAGTCAACCTACCAAATACTCAGACAGTTTTAATATTTTTCAAGAAATTTTAGTATTTGTCGGCTTTCAGTTTAGTGTTTTTTCAAATTGTAATGTTGGCAGGTTTGTAATTAGTATATAAGTGGGTACACCTTTTCCTGACTGACATTCATTGCTAATGCACGTAAGGGCACCTTGCGGAGGGCAACATGGTGGCACTCATCAGAGGGTACCAGCCGCTTTGAATGTACAAAGTCGTCACCCTGCACTGTTTCGTCCCTTCGTTCTTGACTGCTAGTTGCATTTGGTTTAGATTTCTGTCTTGATGCTTTCACAGCAAGGTATTGGTCAGTCTTGATTAATCACTGCATAACTGACTGTTGTGATGAAAGCAACACGAATGAAGTACATCGAAGACGTCTTTTCTAAACATTACTTCAGATACAAAGTGTGCTAAAGACTAAAATGTGCAGTGAATGCTTGCAGAATGTGGTGCTAAAATTGCTCCATGGGAAGGGGGGGGGGGGGGGAAGAAAAGAAAAACATGCTAGCTTTGCGCATCAGGACATCTTCCTCTTCTGTCCTTGTTTGCTTCTTTTTTCACATGCTGCATAATATCTCACGCAGAAATATTACATTAGAACTTGCTTATAAAGAACACAGATGCAATGAATTATATACAACAAGCCAAATCTCACATTTTGTTGGCCATACATTATGTCTGAGTATTATGCTTCATTAATGGAACCGAAATTGTAGGGCTATCATTTTGTTTATAGTGAACCAAACTTTTTTATGCAGCTCTGAACATGCAAGCGAGCACCAAGAAATCAAAATGTTTTCAATTTTAATTCATAAATGCACTCTTCCATACATTTGAACTGGCCAATGCTGAAAAACAAACTACTCGCTACTCACTTGCTACTTTCCTGACAAAAATTATGTCACGCATATAATGCGCATGCCATTCGTGAACTGGAAGTACTGAGCACGCAGCATTAAAGAAAGGAAAGTCATACAATATGACAATTATTGTTTGAGGACAAGGTAAGCCCCAAAGGGTGCAAACTTTCCTTTGAGTATAGTCTTAGTGTCGTCATCTCCCCTGCTTATCTCGCATCAGTATCCCAGGGTTCCCCTATAACGAACCTAAAACAGGCTGCTCACATACTTAGTTGTGTTTGCTGGCATGCTTATTTTGGGTGCCACTTTGTGACAGCGCTTGCAGCGCTGGCAACCACCAACAACTTGCGGCCCAACACTGCAGCTGCTGCCATTGCCACTGCAAGCACCACCACCACTGAAATGACCATCCCCAACGACCTCATAGGGTGCATCATCGGCAAAGGAGGCTCCAAAATCAATGAAATCAGGTACGCATCACTTTCAGTAGAGTTGTTAAATGAACAGCGAAGTCAAAGGTGAGTCGAGCTGTATTGGTAAATTGCCCTTCTACAATACTATAGGAGCCGCTCTTACCATGAGAGGATGCTCGATAAATGAGATAAGGTGCAAGAATGAAAGACGAAACTCGACGCCACTTTCATGTTGTTGCACGAACCAGCGGTGGCATCATGGATTTTGACAGCACTTGCTCAAGCCTAGTTAATTTTTATGTTGGTAAAGATGGGACTACATTGCATCCTAAAGGAGCCATGGTCCGAACTTAGCAGGCTTAGAGCTGCGCCACCGACATACCAAGTACAAGAAAATGCTTTGAAATTCATAACGTCACACTTATGTACTGGCGCTGAGGTTTCCGTGCAAATTTTCTAAAAATGGAAGTTTGGTTTTCAATTTTACGTCTTGTAAATAACCTCTTATTGCAAAATTAATGAAAATAAGAGTTTTGAAAGGATACCTTATCAGTGTAAACTGATTTAGTGTCCCTTTAATGCATGCATGGATATGAGTTGCATGCGGCGAACTAGGCCTGGATGAGTTGCATGAGTTTAACTCGTCCTTCCCTTGCACTATCACATCCTGGAAGCAACTTCATCATAACATCATCCAAGATGGATGCATGTGATAATTCTTTGTATTAGTGGCATCACAAGTTTGCAGTGTACAGGAGTTGCTACAGTTGATCCTCAATATAACACTCATATAATGAATTTATGGATATAACGAATGAAATCTAAAGATGTTGCTCACCAATTTAAAAGCGTGTAATGAGTACAAACTTAGAACAAATGTTGTATATAACGAAGGGATTGTTATGTCGGACACAACTTCACTATAATGAGGGTCGAATGTATGGATTATCGTCATGTTGTTCTTCCTGTACTTGAGGTGCGCACATTTTGTGCAGGGAAATGTTTCCTATTCTCCTATCATGATGCCTTTTGGCCAATGTAGGTATACAGGTGAATATGGGTATAGGAATAGCCACCATAACAAAACCGTGCTGCCACTGTTAACAGCAGAAGCAGTCCTCCCCTACTCGCCTCCTGGCTTCTACAATGACTTGCTTCTGTAGATCGTTGCTGTGACTCGTCACTGTGATTACCCATTGATGAAGTAACCTTTTGCATATCTTGAAACAAGGTAGCAAAGGGACTTTCATGGTTGATGTTAGGCAAAGGTGTGGCCTCGTGCTTTTTTTTAACTACAAGTGTTGTTAATCCGTATGCGCTTATATTTAACTGCAGTGTTGCCACATCAGTTAATGGATGAATGTATGCATTTGCTTCTGGTAGAAGATCACATTTGGGTGCAATTTTTTAGTTGCTTTTACAACAGCAACACTGCTTACGACGTCGAACATCATACAAAGCTTTGTGACAACGGCAGCATTAAGCTGAAGCAAATAAGCGTGCATTTAAGTTCTTTATCGCCACAGTTCATGCTTCACAGTATTTAGAAATGCTGAAAAAACATATATACTATGGACAGACAGATACCTGAAACAACCACAGGAGTTTTTCAAGGTTGCTAGTTGTATGGGCGTGACGCGCAGATGCATTGAGAACTGGACGAACTTGTTACAAAATTTTATGAACTTGGGAAATAGTTTAGTTCCCGGTGCGTCTTTGAGAACTTGCAGAATGTTGGTTGCATTTGGTAGATGTTCTGCCATTCTTTAAATGCTGAATTTTGTATTTCTTGGTTAATTTATGACCTATGGCTTGGAGTCGTTGCTATTCAAGCTTGTAATCTTGACCACGGCCAAGCATATCTATGCTCAAATAGGGGTCATAGCATTGTGGCTGTGTTCCTATTCTAGTGAAGGCATAAAGGGGAGTGATCTCATATGCACAAAAGGTGTGGCTAGATGTTTTGATGCTTGCTTGAAAGCAATACATGTCCAAGAAATGTGTTGTGCTGTGTGTATTGCTTGCAGTCAGATCAATGCATAACCATACATATTCGTTTGCTTCCATATGAGTACTATGCCATATACGTCTGTTTACAAGTTTCTTACCCCTCAAACGTTTGGTTGACAAGAAGAGAAAAGCTAGCTTTTTTTTTTTCTTCTTTTTGGTTAAAACCCTTTTTATTATATATGATTCATTTTACTTGCTAAGTTTCAGTGCATTAAGACTTGTCTTCAACACACATGCCATTTTGAATTACAGTGTTACAAACTTTATTTGCGCATTATGTTATTTTGTAAATTGTGGCTTAACAGACCTCTGTTCTCTCTTTTTTTTTCTCTCTCTCTCATCTTTCCTCAGTACTTTTGTGGCGAGAATAGAGTTGCTGGCCGCATACACTGGCCTTACCACCAAGGTTTATATGCTATTGCAGTTAGTGAAAGTTACATTGTTGTTTTTGTTGTTCCTTGCACTCAAATTTACATCTTGACATTCCAGTAGATTCCAGTATGCACCAGTGTGTAAATCAGTATCCAGCAAACTTAGGAATACAAGTTTGTTAGTCTAATGGCACTATGCAGAGCAATGGATGCTAATGAGGGCATCTAGCTCCTCTAGTGGCATTACACAATGAAGACACTTTTTCACAAGTTTTTGAAGAACTTGCAACTTTCTCGCTGGGATGTCGCGGAAATACTGCAGGCTTTCTCATAGTGATCTCGTGGTGCCCTTGCAGGCACGAGGTGTACACATTTAATTTAGCTCAATAAAACTTTTTTTTAATTATGAGTGCGTAAAAGATGTTAGACATCATAAATGGCCAAATTGTTCTTGACAAGCCATGCATAGCTCATTGCAGGTGCACGCACAGCTCGTAGTTGGCTGGCTGCTCAAGCAGTGACTGCCTACTGCAGTGAACATATTAGAACCAGCCATTTGCTCAGCTAACAAATTTTCGCAAACTTGGGCATCTATCATTATTCCCATAAAAAAAAAAACATATTTAGATTTCATGTAGATTGTTCATAGACTGCGTTGCTTTCTTATAGACTTGTCCACTCGACTGTGCAGAGTATTTAGACTATCCATGACAAAAGTCATTCATTAGTGTAATTTCTTTTGACTGTCTTTTGACTAGTTTTGACTAGTCTGTTTGTTTTTGACTGTACAAACTAACGGAGACTATGAAAAGAAAGTCATTGACTAGTATATTTCCTTTGGCCGAGAGTTGTCATAGAATTGCAAGCGTTTTGCAGGATGTTTAACAGTGTTTTGCAGAAAAGCTGTAGGCAGTAGAGCCAAGAAAAACTGTTTCGGCCAAAGGTCCATTGGTTGTGTTTGGGCATCCTATATACACTGCAGATTTTTTATAGATTGTCTAAAAAGATGTTACTTAGGACAAAGAATACAATTTGCACTGTTTCTAAGCAGGGATTGCAAACTTTCAGGCAATAATGAACAGCAGTAGAAGTGTTATACAAGGATGCTTGCCTGAGCTCTTGAACAAAGCGGTGAATTCCTTCACAACTCTCCAACTAGTGTCTTTGTCTAGCTGCAACTTTAGTTTTGCTGGAAATTCACAAATATCAAATTATGCTTTGAAGAATGTTTTGTTTACATAAACAATATCTACTTCGTTCCGGTCTGCAGGCAGCTTTCTGGAGCAACAATAAAGATATCCAACTCTGAAGAGGGGTCCAAAGACAGAACAGTCACCATCTCGGGAACGCCGGAAGCAATCAACCTAGCGCAGTACCTCATCAACACAAGGTGGGTCTCTAAGGATCTTGCAATCACCTGACTTCATTTTGCTTTCAGAATGAGAGTAATGTTACATGGCTTTCTTCACATGAGGAGTTCATCTGAGATGTTTATATACATACACAAGGATGCTTGTTAACCATTCACTCAGTCTCGGGAAGCGGCCATCTCCGAATGTTGTTTGTTCTTGACTGGATTGGTTTTACCACACATGACAGGCGACATTGTAAAGCACTGCACTAATTGAAAACCCCTTACTAAACAAATGTGTATGTTTATAATTATAATTTCTGCCAGTGTCATAGAAGTTTGAAACCCATGGTGTCATTGCTCAGCTGCTGCAGTTTCTTCTCGCTTGTGCCCTCTTTTCGTAGCAGCCTCTGTCTCTACCCTTCGAGTCACAACAGTACAATCTCCAGAAGTCCCCCACTTCAAATGTGTGAACGCGGCATAATAAACCTGTTGGCTTCATGTGCCTCATTTCTCCAATAGGTCATATATACCTTCCAAAACCTTGTAGTACATATAATGGCAATAACTTTGGCCCTGATAATTTCGCTGGTATTTTTCCAACTGCCCCCTTCCACCAGTAGGGACGGTGCTGCAACTGCACGCAGTTGTTATTCACAGAGTCTCCAGCCCCTCCCACTTCCCCCGCCCCTCGAATTGGCAAAGCCCCACCTGCCCTCCCCCCTTTTGCAGCCCTTGACTCCCTCCATGTTTCCTAGACCCATAGGTGCTCAGTATCCCCCTCCCCCTCACACACGTGTCCCTCTGCTATTCCTTTCCTCATTTGCTTCTGAGCCCTCTTGTACTCCTTTCTTTCTGCCCCTATCCCCCCTCTCTCTTCCCCCCTCCCTTTTCTTTTTGTTTTCTGCCTGTATATGTTTATTATGCAATTTTACTTTCCTGCAACAGATATTCCGTTTGCTTCTTTTCCACATTCCTTCTGTCTCCCCTGTTAAGTCCTGCATAGACTTCTTTCCATAGTGATGTGCATACACTACACTCTCAAAAAAACGAAAAAGTCTTATCAATCAAGGAACCTTGTTATAAGAGTGAAAGCTTGAGCCACTAGACTTAGTGTTTTAGTGAGCATGTGGGCTGTGTGCAGACATATCAAGGGTATATTTCCTTCGTGTGTGTGCATGCACTTTAGAATCTATTTTCTAGCTTTAAATGTTGCTAGGTGCCACACTAGGCCATTGTGTTCGTCAAAACTTCTGTCACAGCTTCAAGCTGACAGTAACAGTCAGACAAGTGAAACTCATGCCCTTATCTACAGGAGTCTGCACTGTCATAATAAACACTACCGTATTTGCACAAATATAGTGCTACCACGAATGTTATATAAGGGGCAGGGGGAGGCTTTGGACAACCTGTATCATTACAGTTACTACTGTAATTTCAGCGTGTTTTAATATAGCACTTTGAAATGTTATAGCATAGGGTTTTAGCACATTTTAGAATGTTCTAGCATAGTGTGATGCAAGATCCGCTACAGCGATGCACGCTCGCATGGAACCACCCAAAGGTGTGCTAAGGTATCTGCATTGTGACGATGGATCCCCCATCACGCCGTGCAAAGGTGTTCCAACAGAAGTGCAATGCGCAGTCCTCTAAGGCCAAATGTGCATGCACCAAAGCTTCTGCATTTCTGCATATGAGACCCCGCAGACATGCATCACTGTAGTGGTCTGGAAGGGTATGTCATCGTATCCCTTCCCTTTCGTTGAGCTCATGCTTCCTTGCAAATGTGCCCCCTTTTACTTGCATGTACATTTGTATTCTCTCTACAACAATGAGAGGTCGATGTTCCCGAACGTCTGTCATCTAGTGATTAGCTCACTATCTTTTCAGAGATGAAATTGGTGGGGGGGTACGAATAATGAGTTGTATGCAGAGCAGGGTTTCGGTAATATGCAAGGTGCTCTCTCTTGAGCTGGTCACATGAAAATCCTACATTATATTCGTGCAAATACAGAACGTAATCTTTTATATTTTGGTCACTGTAGTAAAAGGTTTTTGTGTGTAGTGTAGTGGTGTTTATTTCCTCTTATAAAAAGGTTCTGTAGTAGTAGTGCAGTTTCACATCTCCGTAACAAAAATTACCAGTATTGTATTCAGCTGGTCCTTCACATTTGAGTCAAAACTTGCTCACCTTTTTTTTGCTTGTATAACATTTTGTATAACATCATCCTCTGTCTGTGTGAATAGTAGAAGAGGGCATAGAATTTACATCAGTTTAGGCTTCGTTTGTGTGTTTGACATTTATAAACTTTTCAACTAACACCTTTCACCATCGAGTCGCACACACACAGCCTTAGCAATCGGTATGTCAGAAACCCAGCACAGGGCTTTGTTATGAGAAAAAGCTCCATGTAGGTAATACTCACCATGACGTCTTCATCCAAAGACTTTCAACAGGTAAACAGTCGAAGTTTATACAAGCGAGATGTTAATTGGAAGCACAGTATTTCACTATGTCAATGACTTTCAGTTGTCATCGTAGAAGTTATGGGCCCCGCATTATTCAGCTCGCCTTCCTGTTTTCATTACCACTACATGTCCATGCATTTGTGTCTGTGTATGCATGAGTTCTGCCAGCCATCACCATTTGTTTTTATTTGGTTAGATTTTTATTTTTCTCGTCATCCTTTTTATGATTTTTTGACCGTCCAGATTTTTCTCTAATCCAGAAACTCCTCCTTTTTTTCTTCCCATCTTACCTTCCCCGACACCTACTTCTCTCCGCACAATTCTTTTTTTAACTGTCTCTCAACTCTATTTGCTAATTTCTGCTTTATTAACTCACTCTTTTTTTATCCACTAATGTCCTTTTCTGTCCCGTTTGCATTTTAATGTTCCGTCTCCATTAAAAAAAATTATAATTATTATTTTTTTTTCCGTCTCTTTGCCCATTCGGCAATTCACCTTCTTGCTCTGCCCTGGTTTCTTGTTTCCATTACACCTCCCTGTCCCACCGCTCCTTTCCCACCCTCTCCCTCCCTCTTGCTCCTCTTCTTTTGATCTGCTCCTTGGCCGGCCTTTTTCCCTTTTCTACCAACCCTCATTTTTTTTTTCCCGCCCACTCTTTTCTTATTCTTATCCTTTCCCTTGTACCCTGCCCTGTGCTCCTGTTCTGTTTTGATCCTTTCCTGACCAACCATTTCACCTTCCCCGTTTTTCTTTTCTCCCCCTCTCTCCCCCCTTTTTTTTCTTTTTTTTTCTCCATATCTCTGCAGCATGGAACTGCATAAGAACCTGACCCTTGACCTGAGCGCGACCCACCCGGCCTCTGGGCCCCCCACCAACTCGCCCACCCCTCCGAGCCCCCTGGCAATCCCGCTCAGCCAACTGGTGAAACCCGCCAGTGCCGCTGCTGCTGCCGCCGCTGCCCCGCTTGCCCTGCTGGCCACCGAACTCAACAACCTTTCCTCGGCGGCGGGCCAGGGCCGAAAGGGCCTCACTGCCAAAATTCGAGCCTCCGCGTCGGCTGCCACCACCACAGCCGCTGCCGCCGCCACCGGCGCCTCCTCCCATAATGGCAGCAAGAAGTCTGAGCGAAACAAGTTCTCCCCTTACTGAGAGACCTCGGGGAGACGGGGAGGGGGGGCGACAGCGCCTCACTTGCTCGCTCTCCTCCCACCACATTCTCTCTCCTTCTCTCCCATCTGTTTCGTCATCCACCTCTTCTTTTCCATTTCTTCCCACCCTCCCTTTGTCTCGCGCGCGGCACTGAAACACATGTGAGGCACATGAGGCCAATGGAGGTGGGAGTTGAGGAGCCCCTCTGGGGTTAGGGCCCAGGAGTGCTTTCCCCTGGGGTGACGCACCCCACTGCCGAACACTGTCTCGCTGGTTTGCTGCTCTCTTTTTTTGTTGGGTCAAACAGATGCACGAAGCAATAGGCACTGTGAAGACTTGGCACATTGAAGACTGAGGTGCGTATTTGCACCAGCCCACATTGCACATATGGCATCAATTCTTTCTCTCACTATTTTTCTTTTTCCTCTTTTCCTCGTCCAGTGCGGCTTAATGACGTTGGATATCAACTGTATTTTCTGGGCCAAGCCCTCCGCGGCTTTATTTCTTTTTGTGCTGCCGTAAAACAATGGTCATTCACTGGCATAATCAGCCATTTGCACCTTTTCTTTGCTCTTGTTTACCAGCATTTTTCTATTTTTCTTGCTTTACTGATTAATTACTGTCTCTGGTTGATGTGCAGTGTAGATGCGCTTTCTAAGGCTCCCATGGTTGTGAACAGCCTGGTTGATTCATTGCTGTTAAGTGTCAAACAAGTACCAATCATCCTCGGCTGCATTTTTACAGATTTTATTGCACATGAGAGTTTCACACGAGAAATGCAGCTGTGCCAACCCATGTGGCAACTACACTCAGATCTGAAAAATGGAAAGCAGCACATCAGAGTTGTGCTGTTCGAAGGCAATCATACTGAAAGAGCGCGAAAAAATTTCCTCGACAATTACACTTCCAGCTGAGACAGTGTGGGTGACGAAGCCTTGTTTTTTTCACTATCAGCAAAACCAGTCGCAAGCAGTTGGGCAGTGGGGTGTCTTTTTTATTTATTTGCTCCTTTGTTTCATCTGTCCTCATTGACCAATGCGATGGGTACATTGTTGGAACCTGTGCAGAGACTGTTGCGAAAAGAACTGTGCAGCAAGAGGAAAATATTGTCATGGTGGTGGCTCGGGGGACTGTTGAGTGTGGAGGTGACACACGAGTAGTGATTGTGTTTGCTCGGTGAGCGCGTGCAGCTCGGTTGTGTTCAGTGATGCCCTCGCGAAGAGGACAGAGCAGGAGGGAGGTGGTGTCATCATCTTTCTTTGTGTGCAATGGCTGTGGCATTTTCTTGTTCTTTCTTTATTTTTTTCTTCAGTATTGCTTGTTTCTCATGTTGTTGTTGTTCACCAAAGATCTTTTTATTCTGGTGTAGAGGATGACAGGCACAAAGTGTTATTAGTGGTCCTTGTACAGCCAGGTTATTATTATACTACTGGGGCAAAACAAGTGCATTTGCCAGCAGCAGCAGCTTCGGACACATGCCTTTGCTTTAACTACAAGTGTTTATGTGATTAGCTCGTGCTTTTTAACCCTGTTTTGTTGGAGTTCGTCTCTTTTCCCTGTGGCCAAGGGAAACGGTCAACTCAGTGGCATACGCAGCCATGTTTTTCACCCAGCAAAGGCATTAGCATTTGTATTTTTTGTTTGTTTGTTAAATACTTTCCTCTCAACCCCTCCCCCCCTCTTTTTTTTTTTTGTGTACGCTCGCGGACGCAAAGAGATCAAGACATATATTGTGCCATTCTTATCCTCAAGCATACATGGCGCGAACGCTATACTACTATGACCACCACAACGTAGGGACGTAGCTGCAGTTTAAAAGACTCTTGGAGAAGATGAAGTTTCAGAGCACGCGCACATTCAGTGCTGCAGACATATCAGGTGAGCGGCCTCTTGGAAACAAGGCATTATCTGCACTGTGCACAGGCTCTGGTGGCCGCGTTAATTTAGCAGGAGACTGTTGCAGACACCAGGCAGTAACGGGAGAAACCTGCAGGTTCTCCCCAACTTCATGTTGCAAGCAGCCTGATGCAGGAAGCAATCAAGTTTAAAAACTTGAATTTCTTTCTTATTCTTGAGGTACAAGTGTTAGCTAGTCGAGATTTTATTTTTTTGGCCTAATATGACCACTAGGTGCAAAGTGCATCTGCTAGTTTATCAGTGCAGCAGAATTGTGCATTTTTATTCCCTTCCCCTCCCCCCCCCCCTTTTTTTTTTTTTAGTGGTAGGTGTTGGTCTTATTCTCGTTGTTGATATCTGGAGAAAAGGAAACTTTGTTGTATCATAGTCTGTTTGACTGCTGTAATAATAATGATAATAATAATATCCACGTTCTAAGTCACCTGACTCGAGTATCTCGGTGTGTTAAGCTAACCCTGCACATTCATCTCTTGAGAGAAACCCCTGCACATTTCGATATCCTCGTGCGACATACTCCCAGCTGTGTATCGATATTGCAGATCAGGGTATTGGTGAATGCTCTGATGTCCGTGGTATTTGACACTGTTGGAGGAGATTTATTCTGTTTTTGTTTATTATTACTATTATTTTAATTATTATGTACATAGCACACAATCTTTTCTATTTTCTTCCCCTCTTTTCTCTCTCCTACTATTCTCACTTTTTTTTTTTTTTTCTGCGCTACGTACAAACCATTAGAAGTGAAGTGGATGAGTTTCTTTTCAGTATTTCTTCTTGTGGAAAGTCAACAGTAGCCCTACGGGCACATTTTCTTCTGTACAGCTGAAGATTCACTGGCTTGGCCTCGTGACAATGTGGCATGATGATTCATCAACTGCACATGCCTCGATTACCGGAAAAATTTAATGATCTGAAGTTTCTGATGTGCTTTCTCAGCTTTCTAGCGCAAAAGGCGGTTGATTGACAGATTCAGCTAGGTTACAGGCCTTGTGCAAGGTATCTTTTTTTTTTTGCTGCTGGTTATGAGCCGGTTGTTTCAGCAAGGACTGCTACCAGTTGTTGAAAAGTAGCAGATTACAGGCAGAGTGATCATTTTTTGGAAAAAAATTTAGTTTCAGCAAACGAGGACGGAAGGCGGACATCTACAACACGTCGACAACACACTTATTTTCGTCCTTGTCCGCTGGTGCTAAAATTGTTTTCTAAGTTAGAGTACCAACATGCTTAACATACAGCAATGATCATTTTTGTTTGCATACATAGCTGCATGTGGTGGAGGCAAAATTTTCAATAAATAAAATATAACATTAATTTTTATTATTGACTTAATCATTGCAACTATAGAAGTGAAGCTGGTCATTGCTCAAGGTGTGTTCACTTGGTAGGTATCCTGAGGCTTACATCAGTTCCAAATTCATGTCCCTAGGCATGCAATGAAATGCATTGGTGTTCTGATGATAATTTTTTCTCGACGCCTTCCTTGAACAATGTTGGATGAAAATGTCTAAAACACCTATATCATTAATTGCTTTTTAGAGATTCATATCCTGAAACTGGTGCTTTTCTCCACATTCCTACTAGTGGTGGACACACCTCGCGCACACATTTCAGAATTGCAGTATATGGATGAATGGCACTAAATAAGTAGCTAATTAAGGCATTTAAGTAATTGGAGAATGTATTGGTAATTACTGCAAGGTTTTTATGATCTCCCAATGTTCAAAATTCATTGAGCAAAAATTTTTGCACCACAGATTGATAATATTTTAGCAAACAGAGACAGTCATTGCCGAAACACCCTGTATAACCTCGAACAAAAAAAAAAAAAAAGAAAACAGCTGAGGTTACCTGTCACGTACAGTCACACTTTTGGTGCCCTCTGCTTTAGTTTCCACAGTGTCATTATGTGCCGTGTATTATACTACATAAACTGTGAGACTGTTGTCAGCTGAACTCTGGTGCAAGGCTTTTCATCATTCCATGAGGAGGCACTGTGGCACTTTCACAGTGATGAGTATTTAGTTGGCATATGCCGTGATTGGAATGAAGGCTTCTGTTTTTTGCCAAGAGGAGTGTTGCATTGGTTGATAGTTGCGAGTCAACATCTCGGGGCAGTCGCAGTTCCTCGGCGGACTTTCACCTGCGGACAGGATCTGTAAGGTCAGCTTGCTGCTGTGGTGGCAGCAGCAGCCCAAACAGCTTTCTGAGCACTGTCTGCGCTGCAACTCATTACCACAGAGTTCGGGCCGTGAGAGTGGCTCACTTGTGATGTGGTCGGTCAAAATGCGTGTTTTGTAAATCTGTAGATGTATGGGCAGATTACTATGCGCAGCAAAACATATCTCCTTTTGGAAAGGTGTTTGCGACATTGACTTGACGAGCCTGGCCAGTGGTTGCCTTCTTGCATAGTTCTCAAAACAGGTCAGAACATGCCAGACACAAAGAGCGGCAGATGTTTAGTGTGTCACTGCAACTTCTCTTGTTGCTGGCGCAGCTGGTGTAGAGTGCTTGAGTGGTGAGACCTGTTGAAGTACTAGATAAAATTTTCCATGTGCAATATTTATTTTTGTGACACACATCCCAAGTAGCAATGAAAGCAGGGCTGCCGTAGGCCTAATGTTACACCAATGTTGTCCACTGTATAGCCAGTATGACTCAATGTTATGTCATAATGGCTATGCTCTCTGAGTTGTACAGTGTATGACCAGTGGCACCTAATGTTGAGTCTATGTTGGCCCTATTTCTTGAGCTGCTGGGGATACACGCATTCTAGACTGCAGTTGTCACTTGAGCACTGCAGCATGTTCACTTCTGTCTCCGGCTCAGGATTGCTTATTTCATTGTTTTCATAAAAAGGCAGTTTCCCTATGAACACTGAGAACATAAAGTGTGCAAATGGCATTTTAGTTGGTGTTATTTTACTGCTACTAGAAGCTATCTCAATTATATGAGTCGGAAGATGTTTCCTCGGCCTCATTTTGTGGAAGTGAACAGTTCTTTGAGACCACAAACAGGCTTTCAGGTGTATGTCGCAGGCAGCTTGTATTATTAGCTGTACATCTTAAGCCTTCCCTCTTACCTCTCTTCTTAGCTTTTCCTTCTTTGTTTCTTCTTTGCTTGTTTTCTTGTCAGTAGGACTAGAAATACTGTTAAGTGCTTTATAGTCCTTGTAGTACATTTGCATTGATCATGATATAAAGTTGTGAAAATGCCAAGCAGATGGCAAAGAAGACCCATACCCTTCCATTGTAGAATAATCATTTTCTGAAGCATATATTAAAGATGCTGTAATATCGAAACTTGTACAATGTCATCATTTCCTTGCTTCACTCTGTGAAGCGTACCAGCATTCAACACCTCTGCTTTGCGGTCTCAACGTATAATTAGAATGCAACAATACTTAATTTCAGCAAATGACTCTGACAACACGGGCTCAGAATTACATGTTGTCGCTGTTATTTAAGTCCACTATGTGCATTTCTCATGAATCTAAGGCTGTTCAGTATAAATTAAGGATTGGCAAGCAGCTATTCATTGTATGGTGGAACAGAAAAGTAAATGAGCAAATCATTGTAAATTACCAAGGAAGAATACCTTCAGAATTTAATTATCAGCCTTGCTTACCAACCTTGCTGATATTTAGTTCATTTTTGAGCAGTTGCTACAGTTAAATTCACTGCAAAAAAAAAAAAAAAGTGGTGTCTGGAAATGGGCTTGTTCTTCAAGTACTACTACTATATTCTCGAAAAAGGTGTATATTATCACGCAGCACATTTTCCTATTATTTGAATGAATAAATGAGTTAACCAATGTTTATTTGGTGCAAGCATGTTTACAAGCAGTGCATAACTGTGGCATCAAGGCTATTATGAAAATGAGACCATGCATTATGTACGCTTGTATATGGGGTCCTTAGTCTTTGGGTAAAACCTCATAATTTCCAATTTTTGCACTTTGAATAAGTTTTATGAAAATCTGGAACCCAATGTTTTGCCCTTTCTTAAGCACTAAGAATAAATGCAGATGCTACAAAACCGGTGAACATGCCTACCTTGTTTGAACAAGTGGTCAAGATATATCATGTTGATAGTATAATAAAATGTAAATATGATTGTGCTTCCTTTTTGCTTAACACTGAAGCAAGAAACGGAATAAATAATATATTCAGTGCCTGCTGGCCTTGAGTGAACAAAAGATTGTGGCCCTTTTAGTAGCCGCATTTATTACATGAACACGACAGCCTCACATCGCAGATCCCACATGTTGTGCACATGTTAACAGCGGTGATGTACTAGGAAGCGAATACAGCGCTTACATTATTCAGCATTGCAAACGATAGCCGTGACATTCAGAGACTGTTTTCTCAGCTAAGGTACGTTCAAAGAAGGGTCGCAGATTGGGCTAGTTTGTAATTCATTAGTTTTGTTGCAAGAGCGCATAGAGCAAAGCAGTAAAACAAGAGAAGAGGCCTGACAGGTCTGGGATGGACAAAGAAATGCACAAAAATGCGCATACAAGGGCTTGTAAGATAAGAAAATGCATAACACTTCTTAAGAAGCGTGCCTGTGGGCATTACTATTTGTACTTTCTTTTCTTGTTTGATGAAGAAAGTGCAGTGAACACAGAAAACAAGGGATCATGCAAGGTGTTCCTATTTGTTGTTTTTGTGTATGTAGTCTAATTTAGTAGTTTAAATAATGCCTGATAGTGAGGATTTGTATTAGATAAGTTCATTGCACGACTTGCGAGCGCCTCTCTTTGTCGTTACATTTCTGTCAGCGATTTTGCTTGTTTAAATAAAATGTTTGTGTCCAAAAGGAGACCATTGCCTGTGTTAATCATTTGTGAACATTACCAGGAAAATTCCCGAGCTTCGAGCTGCCAGACAACAAACACGCGATTTCTTCCCAGTTTCCTTCTTTGAAAATAACATGCAATTTTGTAGCGACAGCTACATTACGCCAGGTTTTTGCCTCTTCTCCGTTGACGCACTTTGAGCCGTGGCCGCACTGTAATGTCACACCACGGCCCTCGATTCTCCAGCAACTCTGCTCGTCGCGGTCGCCGTGCGGCCACCGCTCCTGCAGGTGCGCATCTGCTGTTGCCTGGCAACCGCCACAGCTGGCGTGCTTGCCCCGCTCTCTATGTAGCATCACACAAGGACCCCGATTCTCCAGCATCTCGCCTCATCACGGTCGCCGCGCAGCCACTGCTCCTGCCGTTGGGCGCTCGCTGCAGTTTTACCCACTGGTTGACCACAACATCTTTCCTTTCTTAGTCTAGTGGGAAACCACTAAACTTAATAACAACATGTCTAACTACAAGAAAAGCCTAAGTGCAGCCGGGGGTCTGTAGCTATCACTACACGACTAGGTTTAACCATAGCTAAACCACAGCCAATTTTTGTACCCCCAATTTAAAAAAAGATGTAACCGTAAAACAAAGGACCCTACTTATACACCAAGCCAACTTGGCATATTCAGCAAAGGATTTGTTATTTCAATGGCAACATGAAAAACATTGACCCAAGCAAGGAAGCAAGGCCAATGCAAACAAGTGGGGTCTCTCGAGCAAACATTTACGCCACGGTTACGCACAACTTTAAAAAATTTGCATATACTCGCACGTCAGAAGAGCAGCATTAGTAGATATACCTTCTGCCTCTTCTTTCTATGCTGCCAGACAGATGCACAATTATTCTCTTGTGAAACAAGAAATGACAAATTTGTCCGCAGTGATACACAAAGTGGACTACTGTAACCAGTGAATCACTTACCAGAGTATGTTACATGTCATAGTACAAAGCATTATCCACAGTGATACAGAAAGGGTGCCACTGTGACCCGTGAATCACTTGCCATAGCATGATACATGTCACCCGCTGTGGTGGCATAGTGGCTTTGGCGTTGTGCTGCTAAGTCCGAGGGCGCGGGATCAAATCCCAGCCATGGTAGCTGCATTTCGATGTGCGCGAAATGCAAAAATGCTCATGTACCATGCAATAGGTGCATGTTAAAGAACCACAGGTGGTCAAAATTAATCCAGAGTCCTCCACTGTGGTGTGCCACATAATCAGGTCGTGGTTTTGGCACGTAAAACCCCAGAATTTAATTCAACAATACATGTCATGGTACGAAGCATTGTCCACAGTGATAAACTCGACTACTATGACCAGTGAATCACTTACCAAATCATGATACATGTCATAGTTCATAGTATTATCATCAATGATGCACAATACATTCTCTGCAGGGAACCCACAGTGATGTACAAAGCACACATGGTGGTCAAATACGCACATCCTCTATATTCTTTCTGAAGTTCTTTGTCTGATTTAAAGACATAATATCGCACTCAATATAAATTGCAACAAGGGAGCCAGTTACTGAAGGGGCTCCGAGAGAGTATGGTACTGCAGCACTGACTTATCAAATGCATTGAGGAAAGTGCATCATTTAGTCCCTGTCGCAGAGCTCAAAGCAGCTGCCTAACAAGTTGGGGTTGCTTGTCTGGGGTTGCCAATTGACCTGAATTTTGCAGGACTGTGCTGAGTGTTATTAAAAATTCCCAACTCTCAAGTTGATTGTTTGTAGTTCCAAGCATCAATGCAGAAAAATGCCTGTCCTGGCAATATCAAGTAAAGGTGGTTTGGTGGCTTGCACCCACAGAAGTGGGTGCAAGCCTTTGTTGACCACTTTTTCTCCATTTTTCGCTCCACACTCACTCCAGGAAGAGCAAGTGGGGTGAAGGAATTGCAGAATATTGGGGTGATTGAACAAAGCTGACGAAAAATTGCATAGTGTTTGGAAGACTTTGTCTTCTGCTCCAGTATATTAGCTCCATTAATGAAGGGAATTGTTGGAGCTTGACTGTTCTAGAAGTGTGAGAATATGCAATTTAGTCAATTTTATTATTATAATATATTTTTTTTCTGCTATGATAGTACTTACTGGGGATAATGCTATGCACTGCTCTCCAACATTTTTCATGGGAAGTGAGGCTCTCTCACAATGCAGACGTTGTGACTCAAATGACTGCCAGTAGAGCACGAATTTTCAGAATTGCAGCTCTGAGAGAGATACTCTTTGTCGTCAGCAACTTGAATTTTGAATTAATTGTGCAGCTGCTGTGGCTGCCAATTTTGCTGCAACTATGCTATGTCCTGTCATAACTTTAATGGAAGACAAGTCTTTATTGGTTTGAGTGTTTGCCTTTAAGAGGAAGGTTTAGCTTGCGGCCAGCTCCGATTTTTTATTTTTTATTAAAATACATGGGAAATGCAGAAATTATTTTATGAGACAACTGCTGGACCAAATTGAATACAGTGTCTTGCATTTGAGAGAGAAAGGTAATTTTTAGGGAGTCTAGAAAGCAGATTATTAAATTAGTGCCTGGTATTTTTGTCTGAAATTTCTAAAAACCGGGAAGTTTAAAAGAAATTAAAGCACAAAGTTTAGAAATGCATAACTCTGCACCAAAAACAAATAATGCAGTTCTGTAAACTACAGCTGTTCGAGCTTCTAGAATGGATAAATTTTTATATGAATTTATAGCCTACAAGAAATTGTTACACTGTTTACAAAGGTTATGCGAAAGTCCTACTCACAAATTAGTGGTATAATTAAGAGTGGTGTACAATAATAAATTTTATCCACCTGAGATGTATTATTAGGTGCAGTGTACAGAAATCTGATACCATTTTTGACTGCTGAGTTATAGAGTTGTAAACATGGTAGTTGAGTTACTTGAATGTTTGCCACTGTCTAGAATTTTTCTTTAAAAATCGACGGCTTAAATAAGAGATCTGCGTTCTACAATGACTAGAATTCCATTTTTTTTTTTAGATGCAACAAACCTAATCAAAATTGGGTGCAGTGGTTGCAAAGAAAAACGATTTCTTTGTTCTCATGTATTCAGACAGGAGTGCCCGAGCTAAAGCTTCCTCTTAACGCTTATTTAAAACTAACACACAGACGCTGAGCAATGCCACGCCAAAAATGCATTGAAAGCTATTTCCACTCAGTTTCTGCTAGTTGCTTGAGCTTTGTAGCAGTGGCAACACATGTCAAAGCATGGTAACCATCATGTGAATACATATTGAACAAGGACGTGCTGTTTCCTCATTGATGTTGCTCAAGTGACTTGTGACAGAATTGTACTCGCCTTTGTTATTCTTTGCTAGCTTCCTGGACATGCTCAAAGACGAAACACTAAACATTTTTTTTCTTTCTCCACGTTTTTCTGTTCTGTAGCATTCAGAATGCTCAGCTACCTTTGCTCTGGAAGAACATGGCCGTCGCTCCACTGAAGTAAGTCGTTTTTGTTAATTTGTTTCGGATGTACTCTTATATGCTCAAATTATTTCTTCCATCTTGCATTTGCAATCTTCAGTGTTTAGTTGAAGGCAGGAAGGTAATCGGGTAAAACTACTGCAAGTATTGATAACAAACAGGTTTATAATCGTTTCCACTAGCTACAACAGCTCAGTGGCTATGGCATCCAACTTCCGAGCACAAGGTTAGGTTAGGTTAGGTTATTTCGACGGAAGCGAAAAGCAAAAACTCTCAGTACTTAGGCTTACGTGCACGTCTTGAAACACAAGGTGGTCAAAATTAACCGAGAGCCCTGCACTGCAGTCGAATTTTGCCATAACATACATGGGTATAACAAATGATTGGATATAATGAAGTAAATATAAAATTGCAATCTTAATGCGATTAGCATTCTTTAGGAACTTCACCCAGTTTGCGGTATGTCTGTCTGTCTGTCTGTTTTTCCGCACTAACCTCTTTCACGCCAACTTGGGTCACCGGGTAGTCCATGGTCTAATGGGTGGAGCATCAAGTTGCTGTGCTGAGGGTTCGAAACCGGCGGTCGCACCAGCTTTGGTCACTGGGTATGTGGCACTCTTCAGTGAACCTCTTTAGCACCAGTTTGGGTTACTGGGTGTTTGGCGCTTTTCAGTGACAAAAACAAAAAAAATCCCTTTAACATTACTCTGGTGCTGGGCTGAATCGATCTGGTGTCATATGTAACCAGATGTGCCACACGCAGACGCGAAGGTGGTGCTGCTAGATGGCGCAGCAGTTGGCAGTAATAATACGGGGTGCCGCTACATTGCTTCAATGCTAATCGCATTAATGTCGACAGTCATCACTCAGTGGTTCCTGCTGAATTTTTTTCTTTTTTTTTTGTTTTTGCTCATATAGTGTTTGCTTACGGTGAATGTCGGATATAACGAAGGTATTTTCGTGTTGGATGCACTATCGTTATAACAAGGTTCAACTGTTCAGCGCTTCTCAAAGCTAGAGTGACGCTTTAGGATGCCAAACACAATACATAAACAAAAACACTAAGTTTGGAATTTCTGCATTTTTTTTTTTTTTTTACTTTTCCAGCTGATCTCTCTCTGTGCCTCTCATTGGAGGAGCCCCAGAGGTTACCACCATTCTTTCTGCTACTTAAAAGAAGAGAGCAAGACCCCAGTATTGTCCTGAAGCAAGCGGATGACATGCGGATCCATATCTCATGGCAACCAGGCTTGTAAACACACACACACCAACCAACATCCTGTTCCCCACTACCTTGAACGCGAGCAAACGCGCTCATTCGGCGTGTCGCGATGGCTTGGGACTCTTCTCGTCAAGCATGTACCTTCTTGTCACTCGCTGCACTGAGCCTACAAAACTGCACGTAGCCGGTGCGTTGCACCGTTTGTTCCTTGTGCACTTTTCTCTGACAAACCAGCACTGCACCCTAGCTGCAACACAGGATACCGATCTCGTTTTCTTTTTTTCTTCTTTTATACATTTCCCAGTGTGCAGGCGATTGCAACCATTTAATTTATTCCTGGCCTTTACTCTGAAACGTAGCGGAAGACATGAATTGTATGTGTCTTATTTTTTTTTTCCCCTTATGTGCGCATGTGATACGGGTTTTGTGCAACGTGGTCAATTATGTAGATTGAGACATGACCATGCGTAGAACTCTTACTAAGCAGCAGGTTGTGCAATTGAGAAACACTTGGATTTTCTCTTCTCTCTCTGGCCATGGAATTATTGTTTGCAAACCGCCAGAGACAAGCACATTGTCAGTGTGTGTGTGTTGTCCTTATTTACCTCTGCACCGGCATGGTTGTGTGTCAATCTGCAGAAAGTTCAATAGTATTGAACTTATCTTGGATATCTTGGATACTTTTGCTATATTTCTGCTGCCATTAGTGAAAAAACATCAACTGTATGGGTGCACAAAGTGACAGTTCATGATTTGGTGCCAAACTTTCCATGTATACTGCAGTTTTTGCTCGTAGGCAGAAATAATGTGTAGATGTTTAGTTTTCTTTGTAACAAAATGCTGTTTTTATTGATCAGTTACTGTTGAAGTCCTTTTACCGACATTTTACAGATTGGATAGTTTTGGTGTGCTGCAGCTACAGCTGATCTCTATAACAGTTGCCTACAGCGAACTTTGTGGGCTCTGGGTGACAGGAGTTAGGGGGGTGGGAGGGACCTACCTCCTGCAGCATATATGTGGTGCCACCGGCATCTTTGATCACAAGAAAGCGCAAAAAATACTCAAGCTTTGGCATTAATGCTGCACAATATTGCTTAATCACACATACAGCTGACTTCCTCAAAAAGGTTTTCTTAATGGCAATAAAGCACTCAAGGGTGCTACAGGGCTTTTCTTCATTTTGGCACTCGCATTCTAATTGCCCGAGCTGTCTTAAACCTATTTTGGATGTAGTGTCTTGAAGTGGCACTTCTTCACGACCTTAAAACTTGATAAGCATTTTGTGCATGATGTTGTTATTAATGTTTATTGTTGTGGCATTTGATTATTTTTATTGTATAGTAGCAACTGATTAATAAGGTACATCCTTGTTTGCATCTAAGTTATAACACTGCATCCATATGGGAGATGACAGATTATTTACACGAGTGCAAGGTAAATAACCAGCCAATGTTTGGCGGTATTAGGTTATGAACCAGTGCCACATTAAAAAAAACTGTGCTCACAAAAGCAGCTGAACGTGAAGTAGTGATCAATATAGCAGCTTTTATTGTGAATTTTTATTCTCATGGAAAACATTCTTTACTGCATTAAGAAACATGAGTCAGTCACATTGCACTTATAATTGTATATTGCATTTTTATTTATGAAAGTAGACATCCTTGCTTCAGAGAGGCTGTCAGCCCTGTCAGCCGTATAAGGGCACTAAGCATTATGAGGGATTTTATTTGCAAATTCTTGTTAGTGGTCACAATTTTTGTCTTGTAAAGAACATATGTGTATTAACTCACTGTACTGCATTGACTTCTACAGACATTAATGACATGTCATTTTTGTTTAAGGAGTGCTTGTGGAGTGTTAGCCAGTTGCACAAAGCTTATTTTACACAAGGTTCAAGTGCAAGTGATGCCACAATGCAATCTATGAGCAATTTGTTCAGTTTTGCAAATGTTAGCAAGAATTGGGCATTAGAAGCCAAACATATCAAGTGCTGAATGCCAAGCAGGAATGTAGACAAAGTCGTATATCGGACATGAGTTAACTCAAATTGTGTGTTATATGACATTTAAGAAGAATGTGCCTCTGTTCTTGTGTAGTGTCTAGAGTTCTCCCTGAGCGCAATGTAAACCAGAGTTGGCTAGATTTTCTAGTTGAACCCCCGTGAATGATGTATCAGTTGTATAATCCACATTGACGTACATGCCATTCGAGTCAAACAATGGCAAAAGTTTACAACTTGCCGTGTTGTATTCTTAAACTCACGGGCAACTTTAAAAGAGAACTGTTGTCATTTGCTAGAGGCATGTAGTTTGAGCTTAGTAATTTATAGTTACTCTTATTATTTTATTTTTGTTACTCAGCGTGGATTTACATTATAGGTTACAGTTACTGTAGTTAATTTGTTGGTTACGAATATGCCAGCGGTAACAACGTTGAGGTTGAGGCATAATGAAGTGACATGGTGAACATTATCTGCGTGAGGTTTGCAACTGCAAAGACACATATCAGAGGGCTAAGATGTATGACTGTACTTTGATACAAAGCTTATGGATGGCAAGAAGTGCAGTCTTCAGTGATTGCTGCTTTAGTAATAACTGCAAAGTAAACCAGACAGTGTCACAAATGCACAGAGAAAAACCCTCTCCCAAAAGACATCTAGCATCCCATGATTTAACGAACAAAAGGCATATCCTTGGAACAAGTGCAGAATGACGTTGACTTTATTATTATTATTATTATTTTATTTCTCCTTAGTCTCACACTGGCATAATTCCTCAGTCTTGGATGGCCTTGTTGGCCACTGAAACACCCTTCATCTTGTAAATTTTTCTATACACATGAAGTATATATATATGGATATATATGAAATAGTATATGTATACAATGGAAACGTCACTACAGTCAAACTATGCACTTTCATAAATGTACAAAATGAGAGATACAAGACCGGGCAGCATGTTCTGTAGAATTCAAACCTGCTTTGTATGTTGTATAGCTCCTTGTTTTATTGTGTGTTCAGTTGTGCATGCCTTCGGGTGAAGCCTTCGTGAAAAAATCTGAACATTTTTTCTCCTCTTTTAGATTCTTGCTTTGTCGGCATACAGAAGTAGCAGCAAAGAGTTCAGAGAACCTTAGGCTAGTATTTGCTAACATTGTGTGCCAATGACGAAGTTATATACCTTGCTTCCATGTGTTCTTCGTTCTTTCTACAGCTTTTGTTAATGATTATGAGGATAATGCTTGCTGTATTTTTTTTTGTTGTTGTTGTCTTTTTTCATCAAGCTGCTTTTCTTTGCAGAATACTTAGTGCTTCTCCTAAGTATAAGAAATCGAAACTTCTGGTTAGTCTAAAAACTAGCATCGCTGAAAACTAGTTTCCTTAGGATACGCTTTGTTTGCTGTACCAACTTCCAAGCATCCCTGTGTTGTGTGTTGTGTCAGCAGATAATGCGAGCCCCAAATTTGGCCCAGGTGTATGCCTTGTCATTGTAGTGTGCACTCAAACCAGAAGTCTGCAGATGAGGACCATGTGTAGTTTGTTTTTTATGGTGCTAGAGCAACGTCATACTGACCCCTCCAAGGCAAATGCTGATTGCAGAAGAAAAAAAAGGTGTTGCTATTCTAGTCTCTGTTTCTAATTTGTCACAGTGGCAACGTCATACTAATTTTACTTGTGCCTACCAAGAATGTGGCGTATGTGTTACGCTATTTTAAGGAACCAGTGGGTATGAGTCAGCATTATGCAGTAGCTAGTGCACTCACTCTTTCTCCTAGTTGTCTTAAAGCGTACTTATCTGCATCATGTGCCATTTGGAGCTAGCAAAGAAAAAAAAAAGAACGATCTCATGCAATGCAAAGCCAAGGTTTTAATCTTAAGTGTACATTTGTTGCACTAGATCTCACCAATAATACTGGTTCAGCTTTGTGCCTCCATACTTTTTTGTTCATAAGGTAACCATCTCAAGAGGTCGTAACTTTTGAGAAAACCATTACGGCATAAAGCGTCATCTTCAGACCGTTCACAAACCCTCTAAACGAGGTGCTTTCGGGAGCTCAAAGCTGTTAAACTTCTCATAGTATGTTCACTGGCAAAGTATCTTTGTAGTTTTATGCTTTTGAAACATTCACTGAAGTGTTGTGGCAGTTGCAAGCTTTCCTGTTCACCATAATTCTGCGAGTACTTTCTCCCCTGCTGTAACTGACCTTTGACCCCCTCGTCACGTGCTTGCTCTCTCTCAATTTTGTGCCACTTCAATCCTTGCAACATATATAAGTCAATAATGAGATGTTTGAACCGTGCTTGAAATATTGTTGACTGCACCGTTTTACATTCTTGCACTGCGTGCCCTGTAGGCTCGCCTGCGTTGTCTGTTTTTGTGATAAAGCAGTTTATTCGTAGCTTTTAATGGACTTTTTGATCTCATACATTGAACCTTAGCGAGCTAAAAGTCAGTTGTGAAAGACGAACGCTTGTTTTCTTTTTTTTTTCTTGTGTTCACTTATTCTCTCACTCAGTCAATCACATATCACATACTATGCAGCACAGACTTGCAATACACGTAGGACGGTAATTTCGTTTGCTTGAGAGGGTAATAGGCCTTTATGTTACCTAGTATTTCAATTTGAAGTAAACATCTGCTCTTTTTTTTCTACCTTCCTTGTACCAAGCACTAGAGCAATAGTAGCACTGCTTTCTTATACTGTTCATGCGACCATTGATTACAAATAGTGTGGAATTTTCGACAGCCCCCACTGCGGGCATAGTGGGATGTGTATGTTCACCGCCACCTGCGAAAAGTGAAAGAAGACGAGTGAGAGAGCCCGACAAAGCAAGCCTTGTAGGCGCGTTGTTGTAGCCGTGATTAGTGCGATAACGCCGCGCAGGCATATAGATATAAACGGAACGGCTTTTTGCCATATGCAGATTGTCATTGGAATGTGGATCGAGATGCGCCCGACGACGGCTCTTGGGGTAAAGGCAGACACAGCGGTGTTTTTTGAGGCCACCGAATTATGCAGACGCATAGCTGCCAATCTCACATGGGCATTTACGCGAGCACGGAAATGCACCCACTTTTTTTTCTTCTTCTTCTTTATCTGTTTCCTTCTTACGAACCCATACCCGACGAGCAGAGGAACCCTTTCTTGGAAGCTCTCTTTACCACAGGCATACTGTTTTTGCGGGAAAGCATTCCATACTTTTTGCAGGCAACCTTGACGATGCCTTTTGCCTTCCTTTTTTTTTTTTTTTTGTAATACTCAGACAGTTTCTGCCGTTTTCTATTTCTTTTTGCTTTGATAAAGGATTTCGCAGTGCATAAAAAAGCGCGAAGGTTGTATTCAGTGACTTTGTTAAATGCTCAACATTGATTGCTCCGTCGTTCTCTCGTTCTCGCAGTGTTTTCCTCCGAACACGTGTTCGCCAGTTGATTGACGTTTGTCGTTGTCGCAGTGCACAGGAGTCACTTTATTTCTTTCTGTCTGCGTGTGCGTGTGTGTGAAGCTTTACAGGTATATTTAATTGTTCTGTGATATCTAGTTTACCGAGACGCTGTCCGTGGTATCTTTGTTGTCATTTTGAAAGCATAACAATTAAATGTGTTTCTTTCTTTTTTTCTCCAACGCAAGCACAAAGCTACGGTTAAGTTTATTGTGGCAGTCGTTGGGTCGTCGCATGAGGCTGTCACGATTTGCAAACCCGCAGCCACTCTGATTTCTTTTTATTATAATTAACCTGGTTAACGTCAGTTTGATTTGTAAGTCGAATGACTGCATTTTTTATTTCCAGAACGTCGCATTTAACGCCGTAGTCAAAGCAAGGTTAAGGCCAAAAGAAAAAACAACAGTCTTTCTCAGATTTTCTTGTAAAGTTGTGGATATATATGCACGTGAACTGCGACGTTCGAGCAAAAGGTTGTAGCGCAGGCGAGCCGCTCCGTTGGACAACAGAGAGGGAACGCCTCGAGTATCTAGTCAGCGGGCCTACACAGATGTCGTCGTCAGTGCGTGCGCCTAGTGTGTGTGTGAGTGGCTATTGTTCGTGCAGTGTTGTACAAGCGCTTATCTGTTGACACCGTGCGCCACGGTCAGTGAGGAACGTGCGCGCATGCGCGCTTCGTTTTCTCCGTATTTTTCTCGTCTCGGAGGTTTCGAAATAGTCATGACCCCGTTGACGGCGTACTTCGTCGCGATGTGTACTGCAGCCGCCGTCTGCCCCAGTTTCCTTGTTTTGTGCGTGTATTTTTGCACAGCTTGCGTAGTGCGTGCGTAGGATGTCGGGTACGAGGGAGCGCGCGCGCGCGCGCGTGCAGGAAAAGGCGACTGCCAACGGTGAGTTGCATGCAACTCGGCAGCAAAGAGTGAACCGTTGCGATTTTGTGGATAAGTCAGTGGCACCGTACGGACATCGCTCGTCTATGCTCAGTACCGGAACCTTGGTAGCTCTCGGTTGTCCGCCGCAGACGTCAGCAGATCAAGCGACCACACTTATAAATGATAGCTTGCCCCCTTTTACCCTGCCCTTCCAAGCAAACTTCGTACTTAGACCCGACTATGACTCCGATACCACCAACTTCATCGCTAGGCGCCGCCTGCGGAGCTGCGCTTTATGCCAGAAAACGTTATGCCCGAAAGCCCGAAAACAGCTGTCGCCGGAACGCCAATAACATTGCACACTCAGGCTTTCAGGCGAGCGCAGGCGCCGAAAATCGGCTTACGCCATCGCCGCGTCGTCGTCGTTCGTTTCTCGAGATGTCGCTGGTGTCGTTTTACGGAAACATATCGTACACCCGGCCGCTTCTGAGAAACCGCGGGAAAAACGGCAAGGGCGCGCGATCTCGTGTCGTCCAGTTGCGACACCTCCCCCCCCCCCCCCCCTTTTTTTTTTTCTTTATTCTTCTCACAGCAAGCACACTCGCCATCGTCTCTTGTTTGCCGCCTCCCCCACCCTCCCCCTGATCACGTCTTTTCGGAAACCGGAAAAAAAAAAGAGCAAAAATGAACCTAAAAAAAAAACAAAAAAACACCGTACTGACACGCGCGCGGCGCAGTCCTTGTTTAGGGACTGCGGGAACGCGGTAGTCCGAGTCACAGGGTTGCATACATACACTTGTACAGATCTCGTTTCAAGCCAAAGCTGTTGCCCCCTACCCGCGTTGCGTGCCGATATGAGAAAGAGAAGCGGCGTACAGATATTGCGCGCGCTATTGTCGGTTGAGTTTATATTTTTGTTGACCAGCGGTTATAAACCGCTGCCGACGTGTGATGGCAGTGAGTCTAGAGGGGGGGGGGGCAACGCACTTCAGGTTGTTCTCGCCGCCTTTGCTCTGCGCACCAGTCAGGCGAATGAAATGGCAGAGCAATTAAGGAAGAAAAAAAAAAGGCAAAACAGTGCAATATGAGGAAGGAGCCTTTTTTCCTGCCTGAGCGCAGTGCGTGCGAAGTGAAAAAAAAAAAAAAGTCTTTTTTGTAGACTGGCTGCGTATCGCTTGCATGTACATTATTAGATCGTACTTTGTTATTGCGTTCTTATTTTTGTAAAAAAGAAAAATGAAAGCGAAGAGCGCGTGTAAAAGCAAAAATATACACTGCTCAAGAGGCGGAAAGTTTGTTCAAACAATCACTATCGTGTATGACTGTTTCTTCTTTTCTTTCGGCGGGGAGAGCGAGGGAAAAAAATGTCACGATGGGCGGCGAAGCAAACCGCGACGCTGTGTATAGGATATAGATATGTATCTATATATGTATACTCTCTACACCCACTAAAGAAACACATATCACGCACTTTTTTCACAGTTTGCTCACATATCTTGTCACGTGTGCATGTGCTCGCTATAGCGCGCCGCGGGTGCAGTGAGCTCGAATCTCACTGCACCGCGGGCCCGCGCCCTATAGGCCAGCGGCCATCTTGAAGTCGAGGCATTTACCAACGGAGTGAAGCGCAGTGCCGTTTCCAGCGACGTCTGGCGGCTTTTTATTCGTTTATTGTTCATTGAAACGCGCCACATGATTAATTTCAGTGATGAAAGCGGTAACAACATGTAGACGTAAACCTTCGGCTTCGCGTCGCCCGTCGTTGACGCGTTTATTAACGCCACGCTTCACAATAACATCGCCGTTATGACGGCCAAAGTGCGTATACTACTGAGTATCCGCTTTTGTCGGCCGCTACAAGGAGCACATTTTGGCCGCGTTTATGCACTGTCATCGTGCGCCGTATAATGGCGCCTGGCGACGCCGCTTCGAAGATGCGTTGGAAATATGCTACATGTAGTTGTCGCTTTCGGTTAATAGCCTGCAAACAGGCGAGCTTATCAAAGTCTGCGTCTGTGCTGGCGTTTAAGCTGCACAGGACTTCAATGCGTTGTGTTGGTTAGTTTAATCGTCAACAAGACCATTTTTCTTTCTACTGAGCGCCATCAAGAAACTCGGTGCGAGATAGAAGACTCGCTTTAGCGCGATGTTATAGCTTGGTCGTACGTTTTCTGTCGCGTTTCCCGTAACGCACCGACGCCAATTACCCGAGTTCTGCGTGCTATGGCTTCTGCTTGTCCTACCGGGGCCAAATTACATCTTCGCGGTGTGGAAGGCCAATGACGACGCGACTGAGTTAAGGCAACGTGATGCCACTGTATGGGATAAGGACGCGAAAGACAACTTTGCGTTCACCCTGTACGTGTGACAATTTTTTTTCTGTTTCATTTCTTTTTCGCAGTTCTCGGACATCTCTGGGGTAGCTGCAGCTCAAACCATTTTAATTGTTCGCAGTGTTCGCTGGTTTCTAGTTTGCTCACTCGTTCTTCTTCTTGTTGCTTTCTGATTTTGCAATGACGCTTGTTTTGCGAATACTTCTCGCTTATTAAACTAACGACCGGCTAATGTCCGCCATTGCCGTCACGTGGCGCTGGGAGCGCGCCCAATTCGCTCGGCGTCGGTCGCTGGCGGGACGCGGAGCGCCGCCTTTCGGGGAAAACGAGAGAATAAGATGACGACGACGCCCTGGGTTGTCTTGCCAAAGTGGGCGCGTCGATGCCAAGGTCTCATTTATGCAAAAGAAAAAAAAAGTAATTGTAGTGTGTAAAACCGCAAAACATAGAGACGGAAAGCGAGATAGGAGAGGATGAGGAGAAAATATATAGCGAGAGAGAGAACGAGAGAAAAAAAAAGGACATACAGTAACACATGGGTCCGTTCGTTTCTGTCGAACTTGTTTCACTCATTGTACAGCAGAGGTGATGTGTGTGACTGTGTGTGTGTGCGTGACACGCCAGACGTTTTCTATTGTTATTTATTTGCCCTTTGTTTCCCTTCTTCTTCTTCTGTCGTCTGCATGATAGCTATGTCTCTCGTTATTCTCAGGAAGCAGACGCCACTAGTCTTACATAGACCGCGTGCGCGGTGAAACCCGCCTGCGTTCGTTTGCACCAGATACTATATCGTGTATGCATAGTAGCCGTACTGTTCTGCCGTTGATGCACTCCTGTCTTCTTGGGTTTTCTCTGTCACTTTTTTGCCGCTTGTTGTTCCACCGTATTGTGTGTATAACGCGGAGAAGGAAAAAAAAAAGCGCATTAACATTATATACACAGTATTTAAACCCGTATTGATGCGTGGTGTAAAAGACGAGAAGACGAGCACGGATATTTGGTGGATTGTACTTACATCGGAAAAAGAGAGGCGAATAAAAAAAAAAAGAGCAAACAGGCGCCGCTATTTGATGCAATAAACTCTGAAGAAGGCGTGTAAGCACCTCGATTTACTCGTCTCTCGAGGTAATAAAGGAGATATTTATAGATGTTCTTCACGACCTTGTCTCTTGTCTGTATTCTGAATCGCGTCGGCTCTCCGCCGCGCGGGCGTGGTCAACGCCTGCTGGATATCAGGCCTGTTCACTCTGCTTTGTGACGTCATCCTACTTGGACCGAAATTAACACTGTCAAGCCCGGCGTGACGTAAGCGGTGACGTCAAAATCACCGCAACTTACTCGGGAGCATCCCCGTTAGATTCGATGGCAGTCGGGCAAGGTGGCATGACGTCATGGGTCGAAGTGCGCAGGCCTTGCGCTGTCTAGGAGGCGTTGGCGTGGCCCGCTGCTGGCGGAGCGGTGCACCAAGCGAACGCTGTATGCAAGACAGCCGCCACCGACGACGAGATCATCTCGATGAAACTCAGCGTCTGAGAAGAAAAATGTATTGCTAGCTTTAAAGGTACACTAAAGAGTGACACTAAATAAGTTTTAGATTAGTGAGTAATTCATTTAACCCTGTAATGGCCAACGTGGTCATATATGATACGCTGTTTTATTGCCCCGGAATTCTTATATAAGCGCGGGAGTGTTAACGCACAGCCTATAAGCAGTGTTTTTTTCATGCACTGGCGCACGTTTTCAGTTGTGAATGGTTGAGCAGATAAATTACTAATTATTAATTACTATACTAATTAAGTTATAACTGAAATAATTAACGTTTCATTGTTCTTTTTTATACATGTGTACTTTTCATATATTAATAAAGGCAAACAAGTTGTTCTAATTTTTCTTGATGTGGAACTCGGCTTGGGCATTACAGGGTTAACACTCTGTATCCTTTTATTTGACGGAAAGTGGTTTATTAGTCGCTGGAATAAAAATTACTAAGGTGGAACCTTAACGAAAGGTAAGTCAGAGTGACGTCATGGCTTTGAAAACGTTTTTGCGCGTTTTCAGCACCTTTGTGCGGAGAAAGCTTTTGAAACTTACTAAGTTGAGTCTTTCGTTCGCTTGGAATGCAATGTAATTCTTATTTATCGACAAGTACGTATAACTAGTCCTGAGCGGAGGTTGTCAATCCATGACGTCACTCCGGGATATAGTGCGGGAACTTCTAAGTGGTGTCGCTGCCCTTCTTTTGTTATTGCACCTTCTCGTGCTTAGTAGCGAGGGGTAGGGATAATGCCTCGATCCGGTGTTACGGAAGGGCAATTTACCAGTTAGGCTTAACGTTATACATCTTTAGTGTCCTTCTAAACCCTGTGCATACTGTTTACATAATTATAATGCTAGCTTTTATTCAAAACACCAAATAAAGTTTTGTACTACTACTACTACTGCGAGACAGTTTACCCAACTGATGGCGGCGTAGTGATCTTTACAAACAGCGTGTTCAAGCAGAGTACTTGCTTGTATTACGACAAGTGAAATGTAGACTATAGAGGGATCAAACCTTGTGCAAGAGTACTTCGTCGATAACCGGGACCGCCATTAGTTGGGCAAATGTTCAGTGCTTCATTAAGGTCTGACGTTAAAGGAAGGATAGCGGAGAATTATTTACGTGTATTTTTTATCGCTGCCTCCTGTAGCTAAAGGGAAACTGAGACATCCACCCAAATGTAGCAATTTGCTACAATGGAAACCCAACCGGGTTCCTCGAAAGAAAGCCTCGCAGTTGAAGAAAAATTCGTCCTGGTCCGGGACTCGAACCCGGGACCACCGCCTTTCCGGGACAGCCGCTCTACCATCTGAGCTAACCAGGCGGCTTCAACTGCGAGGCTTTCTGTCGAGGAACCCGGTTGGGTTTCCATTGTAGCAAATTGCTACATTTGGGTGGATGTCTCAGCATTAGTTATCTCCACCTAGCGGATTTCCGCTGAACTATTACGTCATATACTTGCCTTTGCTTCGAGTTGTCGACAAATTCGACCTCGCCCTGCCATCTGCTAGCCGCCTGGTTAGCTCAGATGGTAGAGCGGCTGCCCCGGAAAGGCGGTGGTTCCGGGTTCGATCCCGGACCAGGACGAAAATTTTCTTCGACTGCGAAGCTTTCTTTCGAGGAACCCGGTTGAGTTTCCATTGTAGCAAATTGCTACATTTGGGTGGATGTCTCAGTTTCCCTTTAATTAGTTATCTCCACGTAGCGGATTTCCGCTGAATATTAAGTCGGAAAGGCGGTGGTCCCGGGTTCGAGTCCCGGACCAGGACGAATTTTTCTTCAACTGCGAGGCTTTCTTTCGAGGAACCCGGTTGGGTTTCCATTGTAGCAAATTGCTACATTTGGGTGGATGTCTCAGTTTCCCTTTAATTAGTTATCTCCACCTAGCGGATTTCCGCTGAACTATTACGTCATATACCTCCTGTAGCTACATCACTTTATATTGAGATAGTACGTTGGATTTTAAGTTTACAGTACGACGTATTCGTGCGATACAATAGGCATTGCAGGGTTAAATTACGCTTGACTAAGCCTACTCAAGCGTGTATTCCACTGACCGTTTCAGAGCGCTCTTGCTGCGCTATATGAAACCGTGAGCGACATCATTCAAGCGGCAGTTCGAGCATAGGGGGGCTCGAACTGCCGCTTACCGTAACCATTCAGTTTGAGGAAAAAAATGAGGAAAGATTGATGGCTATCTCGTAATCAAGAGTAGATGTCAGCATGAAATGGCTACCAGCAAAGCAGGTTGGTTGGAGGTGATACGAGCCATAATCTTAAAGTGGGTGTAGTCCATGTTCGCAACGGCACACCACACCACCGCAGCACGCCATACTGTGCACTGGTCCACATGGACGCTGCCCAGCTAGAAGGAAGAAAACCGGCTGCATCTCGCGAGGCGACGCAAAACCCGCGCCGCGGAACTCACGGACTGCTGGCGTTCAAAAGACCACAGGCAACCCTGTCTCAGCACCAAAAGCTGTCTTTTGAACGTCAATATTGGAAATGACAAATAAAACTTCAACGTACTAGAAGTTACAGCTTGTGTGATATTGTTAACGAACATTAGGAAGCACTCGGAAGCAATATTTTTGTAACTTGTTTGGGCAGTAACAGACCGCATTTGACTGGTTGCCCGGATGATCTCGTTTTGTTCTCGCAACGATGCACGAATTTTCGCGTTTGAGTGCCCCGATAACGGCTCCGGCTTTTGGCTCAAGGCCACTTGAAGGTCGCCGTCAATGGGAGCTGTGCTTTAAAAAAAATACTAGAACGACGAGACACAAAGGAGTTGACACAAACAAGCGCTCACACACAACTCGACAGGAGTTGTGAATGAGCGCTTGTTCGGCTTCATCTTTATGTCTCGTCGTCCCTTGCGCTCTAGTTTTTTTTTTCAACTATAATTAAACACCTATCCCAATTACACAGCCTATTGCATAAATGAATGCTAAAGGCAAACACTGGAATCACGCCAGGGCCGACTTTCTTTTTCAGAAGTGCCCTTTAGCAGGAAAGTATTGCTTATTCGTAGCTAGAATAAAGTATAAACATTGCTTCTTGAAGATAGTGCTCAGATTACTTCGCCTGTGAAACCACTGTCACGTCACTGTTTCGCGGTATTTAATCGCAGTTGGATCTATTCTACGGGAAGAGAAAAAAAATTTCAGAGCCTCTAATTCCACTGCTGTGAAGATAAGAGCCTGTGAAGCTGTGACTATGGTGGGTCTGCTATAGTGAATTTTATATTATCATTATTGGACTATATTGAACGTCTTCGGCATGTTCGTCAAAGAGCAAGGACACCAGCGTCTTGTTTTCGCCCGGCGTGATGGCCAAGTAGTGCGCAAGGTATATGTAAACTGGTAGCGTAGCTTCCATATAAGCCCACATGTCAAGAAAATTGCGGCTCGTTGCAACCGTCGCCATCTACGTATCGGGGGGACAACTAAAAGCAAGCAAAAAAATAAAAAATAAAATAAAAAGTGACATCCCAACCGGAAATGGCAGTGACGTCAAGATGTTATGCTACTTGGCGCGAATCTTTGAATTTCTTCAGCGTCTGGCATTTATGCCACTACGCCAGCAGCTATTTTTCTTTTGAGGCTGAGGCGAGATTGCGACTCGTTTCAACTGAAGCGTCAGCGTGTCATTAAACTATAGGTGTGGCGTATGTCTTAATGTGATCATAATTAGGCTGTTATTGACTGCAGCTGCTCCAGTAGGTTCTTCAGGAAGGTGAGCGAATAGGATGGAAATAAGTGACAGTGCAAGAGAGGTTTCAAAAGCAACTTCACTTTTATTCGTTTAGAATATGTAACCAATATAATTGACCAAACAAAACTTGTTTCAATGGATGAAAAGTATACTATGGCCAGCACACAGTCATAATGTATAGCAATATATGCGAAACCTTTTCACAGAATCATTCGCAATTCCGGGCGTCACCATGTATTCATATGCAACAGTTGTCAGACAAGACAACATTGCCTCACATTATTATTCAGAAAACATTTGACTTACTAATTTTGCTTCCCGTCGGAGACTCGGAGCCTGTGTTACGGAGAGTGAACGAACATAGCGTGACGTTTCTTCCCGGAACCTTCCGCATTTATCGTCAGGACCAGACACAGCGTGTCGGATGCCGCAGCCGTGAACTTGCACGATAACAAAAAACCTGCACTCACACCTTTCGCCAATGAAAAGCCATGCGTCACGCAAGATTTGAAGTGAAGCGCACGCCACACTTTGAACAAACATGTAAGGAAAAAAATTAAAAAAAAACTTGGATGAAATCGCCGCCTTCAAGTTAGCAACACCATTCCGCACGTCATAATAGCTGGTTTGCACAGTCTTGTCAAGTCTTGCGCCAAAGTCACTGCTTGGTAGGGGTCACCAAAAACGAACTAATACATTGAGAAATAGAAACAATATTAACATTTGTTGTTCTAGTAAAGTAAAAAAGATTTGAAACGGAATATTTACCGTATGACAGTATTCTGATTTAAAAATTTTGAACATTTTTTTTCACATAGGTTTTCTAGTTTCAGTGTTTGTCCCCCCCCCTCACCTAGTCGCGCTTCAATCGTGCACCACTAAGTGATATCTCTGGCGATAGGTTTTGGCACGCTTTTCGTTCCGAGCTTTGCGACCTCTTTAGATGGACCTTGTAGTGCGTTTACTGTGCCAAGTCCGCCCCATCGTCATAAACTAGCGTATGAGCCACAGCGTTCATAGCCGCGGCACACTGCACGGCATCGTCAGGATCCTGGATGATGTGGTTAAACGAGCGTCCGTCCCATAGCGAGTCCAAGGGGCAGCTGCTGATAACAGCGCGATCTCTACGTCACGAGACAAAGGGGCGCAACGATTGGTAGTATCGCCACACTTCTGAAAGAGGCATTGGCGGTGACGAGGGGTATAACAATGGGTCATCCATCATCCATTTAGACACCTGTGCTAAGGCAGAACTTGCGGTAAACCGCCGCGCACATGGACCCAAACTACCACGCACATGTAGCCAATGCAAATGCTAATGATGCTCGTTTTTTTCTACACGCGGACACGATCCTGGGGAACTTTGCCCTCAACAGCTTCGCTGTAGAACACAAAGGTTGCTAGGTGGAGTTTTTCTTCGTCCTCTAATGAAATGTACTATCGACCAACAAAGTTTACGAACCACGGGATCTCGGAAAATGCTAAATATCCGAGCAACCTTCAAAAGTAGCCAGTAAAACCGTACATCACAATGTTGTTCGCATATACCAGTAGAGGCTGGAAAGTGGAATACCAGGCTGTGTTTTGAGATATTCGGATTTTTGTCAGATCCCTTGGTCCGTAAACTTTTTTGGTAGATAGTACGTACGTCGTGGAAAACCGGTGATGTCACAAAAAGCCGGTGCGGAATTTTCAAGGTGACGTCACCGCCTGACTTTTGGTATCGCATTGTTTCCTTGCGTATCGTGCCTCTGCTCTTGGTAGAAGTCATCTAATTAAAATTGGAGTGTGTATCCCACAAATATAGTCTGTATTGCTTCAGTGTATGTACCTACAATTTGTACTCGTAGGGCAAATCTGTGCAAGAAGTTAAACTAAGCGGAAAACTGTCGTCTAATTGTAACTACATATGACCTAATGAGTATGAAAATTTAGCATCGTGTTCGGCTCATTATGCGGACATGCGAATGCTGGTGTAGCGCGCGAGTTGTCTGCGATTCCAGATTCTCTTTAGATCTTGCGTAAATGCAGTAAAGCCTATAGCACATTTTTAATCGCACAAAATTTACTTGAATTACGTCACTACAATGAATAATTTGCCCTGGAGCACATAATTTGCAAGAAAAACCAAAGCAATTCATTCACTAATTAAATGAAATACATCATTTACTTCTTATTTGGAAACTTTACGGCACATGTTTATATTGGAAAGTGGAAAGGAATCGTAGTAGAAGTCTAGTTACGTCTTTCTACGTCTCAAAATGGCCTTGTAAACCAACATAACTGGCGTCAAATTATTCGTTCAATTTACCTGATTACACATCTGGCCTAGAGAAGCGCGGCTGGTGGTGCAACCCACCTGTGGCGTAGTAAAGTGGCGTTGTCACCGATCTAAATTTAGCTCGGGGCCAACTTCAATCTCTTTATATTCAATACATGTAACACGCAGAAAAGCTTTTAGGAGAGAACCCCTTCACCGATTTGAATGAAATTTGTTGCACTTGAAAGAAAATGTTATGTTATAGTGACCCCAAGAAACAGACTCTTTATATTGCTTGTAAAAGTTTTTAACGAAAGTTCACGGTCGAAAAGTGATAAGTTGACAAAAAAAAAAAAAAATAGAAGCACGAAGTTTACAAATGCATGCCGCTGTAGCGAAAGCAGATACCACAGTTCCGTTAGCTGCACCTGCTGGCATGGGTAAATTCGATATATGGATATACAGCTTACGTAAATTTGTTACAATGTTAGCGAGAGTTTTGCAAACCTACTCCCAAATTAGTAGTATATATTTCAGTGTGGCACATATTAGTATGTCAGGTTTGTCTGCATTAGATGTACTATTAGCTGCAGTTTAAATAATTGTAATATAGTTTTTCACTGCTGACGTACAGAATTGTTAACTTGATAGCGTTTTTTTTTTTGCAATTTTAAAGAATGAAAAAAAAAAGAAAACTGAGGGGCTAAATAAAACCTTTGCTTGCTAGTCACTATAACTTTTTTTTTTTTAAATCCAATAAACCTCATTCAAATCGGTGCATTGGTTGATGAGACTAGCGATTTCTCGGTCCCCTTGCATTTGGTTAGCAGCTCCAGTATTAAAGTTTCCTCTTAATAAAAATAAGCTTCGTGGGCCCTTCTTGTTATACATATGAGCCATGTTTCGAGGCCACAGCAGCAGCAGTCTACAGGGACAGAACTGAAGTTCACGACGCCAAAGGTAGGCACATACTCGAGCTGCTGGTAGGTACTGTTTTTATAATTCTTGGAGAACATGTGGCTTATTAGCGACAGAAATTGTTGAATCGGCCGCATCTGGCTGGCATTGATAAAATTGAGGAGGCGCTGCGTGAGACATGGACGCCATCTGGCAATACATCGGGAAACATGAGCTTGTGCAGAGGGTTTCCTTCCTCCATGGCAGAGGGCGCTCGTAGGCGCGCAGTCGGGGAACGTCGTTCGTCGGCGCGCAAAGCATGGCATTTTCAGCGCAGCTTAAGAAAGTATGGTCTTTAGAGTTACGCATCTATGTATTTTCTATTAAAGGAAAACACCTCCTAATACTTACCTAGTGATGTTGCGCCTCAGATATGCGTAATATTTACTTTGTGATTGATAACGTTCACAAGTATGAACAGCCGTACCAGTTTAAGTAGTGTGGGCGGTAAGCAAGTGGTCCAACTTTGGCCGGGTGGCTGAATCGGGTGACAGACAGACAAACAGACAGACAGACAGACAGACCAAATTTTCAGCGTTTAAGTTCCCCAAGAAAGACTAACGTCTTTAATGGCTACTCGGAAAATAACTTTTCCATTTCTGTAATGCCCGTACCCTGGCACCGATGCCGTTATTGACAGATGCCCGCGATATAGTTCTGTGCCAGTTTTCAGGGTTTTCTGAAAAATCTGGTTCACTCACGAAGTTCATATTATGTGGAAATGTGGGGATCGCTGGGACTGTATGCAGGCTTATATTGAAGTGCGTGTGTCAATTAGGGGTTGAATGACAATTGCTAAGCCCTCACTATCGGCCCGTTTATATGCGTTATATTAAACGCTTTAAAATATGCCCCGCTTCTCTGGCCGTACCAAAATGGCAGAAATGTCTTATTTAGAGGGAATCGGAGCCACTCCGTGGATGACGTGTATTGAAAGTTTGAAGCGTCTAGGTTAATTATGTGCTTGGAAAATAATTACTAAGTACGTGTCTCCTCCAAATTTTTATACGTTATACAAGGCATGTAGTTGTTTTTCCCCGATCTCCTCGGTGAACTATACATGCTTGTATTTTGTTTAAGTAGGAATCAGTGTTGCGAGTGACGATTCTGTGTAGGTTAATTATAGCCTTTGTACAATGTTGCTTACAGCGTAACGCAATGTCATATATTCTATCTTTATCCGCAATGTTTCCCAGATTCCTAAAACAACAGCACCAGACATCAACTTGAAAATCAGTGAAAATAGGGGGAATGTTCAGTGTAGCGCATGCCACATCAGGCCCGCACATAAACATGGTATCTTCCCGCGCCTTGATCGTCACTTGCAAGTGCAGCCCGCTCTTGCGCGCTTCTCGAGTCACTCGCCCCCTTTTCTCGCAATATATCACTGGAATATATGTTACCAAATGAAATCGTATCCGTTCTAAGTCGTGATGAATTCCTAGCCAAACTAAAACCCTATTTTAACGTACACATGTAGGATTCTCTTGCTCATTCGTTCAAGACGTCAGTGCGTTCTAGTGCTCCATTTCTTGTTTTATTTTATTTTTCATCATATTTTGACGTTTCTTGTGCACATGGCTTTCATTTAGGTTAGCACCGATTTCCCAGTACTGCTTAAATTTTATTTTTCTGCTTGCGTTCTTATTTTATTGTAACATGCAGCGTCTGCTGGAATGTGTATTTATTTAGGAAGCATTTTCCATTTGAATTTCGCATTCTAAGTAAGCTTTATTTTTTCTAACACCCATTTTAATGGCCCTGTGGGTCTTCGAAGTTTTCGATATGTCGTTGTACTGCCTTAGATATTTTTTTTTCGCTTGTGTTCTTGTTTTTATCATAACATGCATTATCTGTTTGAATGTGTGTACTGTAACTATCATTTATTTGTTCTATCAAGAAAGTTTTTTTTTAAACCTCCTTGGTTGTATCACCCCTATCTAATGCCCGTGTGGGCCTTTGGGGTAAATGAATAATGTGTGGCGAAAATTTGACGTTAGTCGCAAGCATAAATAACTAGACGCGTTACAAATATTTAGTGAAACCTCTTTTTTTTTTTTCACGTGTCATAGGAGATTCGCCATTGATTTCGCCATTGTCCTCGATGAACTACATAATAAAATACGTAGAAAAAGTAAGCAGAACGTTATGGGGTATGCTTAGGCAAAGTGCAATGTGTGTGGGATATTTATGGCCTTTGCAGTAAATTATGTATTCAAGTGCTCCGCAGCTTTACAAGTGTGATTTACGAGCAGCGCAAAATTTAGCCCGCTGCCCTGGCGGGACTCTGTTCAAATTTAGCGAACAGGGGAGAAACGCTATGGCAAATTTATGCGTGCGAAGTTAAATTCGCGTTTTACGAAGAATGCAGAATTTGCCCCGCTGCCCTAGTAGAACTATGAACACAACCGAGATCAAATTTAGCAAGGCAGACATTATGGTCAGTGTTCTGGTGAAGTAACATATATACGTATCGGTGAATTACTGCTGCCTTTGTAAAAATGACATAACAACTTCGTTCTGTCGGGCTGTGGCAGGCATGATGGCGCACGAAGTTTGTTGAAAACAAGTATACACCAACTACGCCCTTTTCAAGCTCTGCTTATCTTCATTACTTAACAAGTGCTCGAAAGCGTTATATGCAGGCAATATTTCAAACGGAGCTTACCACTGTCGTCGAAACGAAAAGTGTACAATCATTGCATTCTACGGATGCTAGCATATAGGGCAGAGACTTGGAGGTTAACGAAGAAGCTCGAGAACAAGTTATAAATTGACAGTCACTTTAGTATACGCCAAAGAGGGTGAAGGCGAAAGCATAGGCGCTCAAGAGACATTAATTAAATTACTTGATATTCTCATACGGATGCGTTGTTACTTCTTATTACTCGTTTTCTCCCACCAAAGGTCGTGGGTTCGGGTGCCTCAATTGACGCTACGTTGATTAACTGTACCTTAATTAATTTCACCCTAATTAACGCCCTTCGAGGCGACAACCGATGCACTCCGTGGAAGCGGTAACGACCGTGAAGGACAGTCGCATGACTCTGACAAGGTGACCGGGACGGAAAGAGATAAAAATATCGTCGGCCCTTCTCCTACCGGAAAATGGGGGTAAGTGAAGCTTGTCCTGGGTGGTGGTGGTGGTTAAAACTTATTTATTGTCCTTAAAATTGCTGCGAAGAGACTCCGGCTGGTCGGAGGTTCTTGGCTTGCGGTGGGGGGCCCTCAGTCCAGGGCTCCGCTTGCGGCTGCCGTTCTGCGGGCCCGGTCAATCAGACTTAGCTGATCGTCCAGGCTCTCGCTGGCCAGCAGCTCTTCCCATCGCTCCGCTGTGGGGTGTTGTATGGGGGGTACGGCAGTGATAGCCTGACATGCCCACGTGACATGATATAAGGTTGGTTTATCTGAGCACCATGGGCAGCGAGAAGGGTATGCCGTAGGATGTATTTTACTGAGGATATGCAAATTGGGATACATGCCAGTTTGGATTTGTCTCCAGCTGACCGATTCCTCTTTATTTAGTGTTCGGTGTGGTGGGGAATAGGTTTTCCTAAGTCCTCTATAGTGGTTTAGAATGGCCGAGTAGTCGCACGGGACGGGAACGGGTTCCTCAGGGGAGCATTTGGGGGGTGCTCGGCTCGTGTACCCTCGAGCTACCCTATCCGCCGCCTGGTTTCCCTCCAGCCCCATGTGACCCGGGGTCCATATTATCCGATGCCGTATTGGGTGTGTGTGTGTACTGAGATGCTCGCCAGTGTCTGTCGCGCTTAGGATGATACCGAGGGCAGGCTGGCTGATGCGCCCTTGTAGATAGTTACGGCAAGCCGCTTGGGAGTCTGTCAGAACTGTGAGCGATCGTCTATGTCTGTAGCCATGGGCAAGAGCGAGCGCAATAGCTGTTTCTTCGGCTTCGGTGATGTTGTGGCATCGTATGGAGGCGCTGGTCAGTTCTTGGAGTGTGTTGTCCAGAACTGTGGTTACTGCCTTGGTGTTCGTGCGGTCGTAGTTGGCAGCGTCAACATAGTATGTGGTGTTCTTGTGCCCGTACTCTCGTTCGAGAGCTTCCACTCTGGCTTCCCGCCGTCCCTGATGCAGTCGGGGGTCCATATTACGGGGGATTGGGGCGACCTTATAGGTGGTGCGAAGGTGGTCTGGAATGGGCTTGCGGCGAGCTGCTTCATGGAGCTGGCCGGTATAACCGAGGCGTCGGAGTAATGCGCAGCCTGTTGGTGTTTGCGCAAGTCGCTGCAGCTGCGTGGCGAGCTGCGCTTCGCAAAGTTCTGCATAGGTGTTGTGCAGACCCAGTGCGAGGAGCTTGCTCGTGGGAGTGCCCTGGGGTAGCTTGAGTGCCGCCTTATAGGCCTTCCGGAGCATGGCTTCCACTTGGTCCTGTTCGCCTTTGGTAAGTCGTTGATAGGGCAAACTGTATGTTATCCTACTAACCACGAGGTTGCGTATGAGTTTCAGAGTGTCCTCTTCGCGCATACCGTGGCGACGAGTGGCGACCCGGGATATCATTCGGGCAACCTGCAGCGTGGTAGTGCGGAGGATAGTGAGGGTGTGATTCACATGGCGGTTTGACTGGATCCACATACCCAATATACGGATGGTGGTTTTCTCTGGGATTTGTTGGCCGGCGACAACGACGCGCAGGCTGTAGCCTGGGTCCTTCTGCGCCGATTTGGGGGGCTTGTGTTGCCAGATTCTCAGGAGCTCAGACTTCTCGGTTGCACAGGTCAGGCCACGTGCCTGTACGTATTGTTCGATGCAGGTGGCTGCTTTCTGCAAGTTATGTTCTTTTTCTCCAAGGGATCCCCGCGTAGCCCAGATTGTGATGTCATCCGCGTACATTGCGTGATGGATGCCATCAATGCGATGGAGTTCGTACGCAAGACCAACCATGGCTACGTTGAACAGTAGCGGGGAGATCACTGAGCCCTGTGGGGTGCCCTTGTTCGGAACCTTGATGATGTTTGAACGGATTGAACCGAGACCGACCGTGGCGGTGCGGTCCGACAGGAATGCCTGAACATAACTGTAGGTGCGCTGTCCACAGTGAAGGGCAGCGAGGCCGTCGAGAATGACTTGATGGCTCACATTATCAAAGGCGCCCTTGATGTCCAAGGCCAGAATGATATTTTCTCCTTGCTTTGGGGCAGTGTCAATGACTTCTTCCTTTAGTTGAAGCAGTACATCCTGGGTTGAAAGATGTGCCCGGAATCCGTACATTGAATGCGGGAGAAGGTCATTGTCCTCGAGATAGTTTTGCAGGCGGCTAGTGATGACGCGTTCGAAGACTTTGCCGAGGCAGGAAGTGAGTGATATTGGTCGAAGGTTCTCGATCTGGAGCTTCTTACCCGGCTTCGGTATCATCATCACCTCTGCGTGCTTCCACTCGGGGGGAGCGTGCCACATTGCCAATGGTCGTTTAGGAAGTTTGTGAGTTCTTGTACGGCGGTGTCGTTGAGATTCCTGATAAGAGAGTACGTGATTTTATCCGCCCCCGCTGCTGTGTTGCGGGTGCTGCTGCGAATGGCAGCATTAACTTCGTCCAACGTTATCGGTCGGTCCAGGGTGTGGTTTGCATAACCTTGATACCTCGCCCGATAGGGAGGCGGGTGATAATCACCATAGCATTTGCGCTGTACTTGAGCAAGCAGCTCGTCGTCCGTGCCTTCAAAGGCGTGTATGAGGCGCTGGACTGATTTGTTTGTCTCATTTTTTGTTCGAGTAGGATCAATCAAGGCTCGTAGAACGTGCCACGTGCGGGCCGTACCCAGTGAGCCTCGAAGCGAGTCGCTGAACTGGGCCCAGTTAATTCGTGCCAGTTGCTCAGCATACTGCTCAGCCTCGAGGGTGAGAGATGCGATCTTGAGCTTGAGACGTCGGTTATGTTTTCGGGTCTTCCATCTGCGGATGAGGCTTCTTCTGGCTTCCCACAGGTGCAGAAGATGGCCGTCCACTTCTGGGAGTTGAGATGTTCTTTTCATGACGGTGGTGCAACGGTCCCGAATTTCTTTAATTTGCTCGCACCAGTCAGTGAGGTTTACAAGGTTGTCAATTGAATTCTCGCTCTCGCGACGGAAGACGTCCCAGTTTGTGATGCGGGCTTGTCCAATGGAGCGACGCATCGCACTCTCCGTAATTTGTGTACGGAGAATGCAGTGGTCACTACCCAAGGATTCCTGCAAGTTGTCCCAATTATAGTTTGCACTACCACGGGCGAAGGTGAGATCGGGACAAGTGTCCCTGCATACGCTGTTGCCGATCCGGGTAGGGTTTGCTGGATCCGTAAGCAGTTCGAGTTGGAATTTTTCGGTGGCAGCTGCAAGTTGTTTGCCTTTGACATCCGAACGATTGTATCCCCAGCGTTCGTCGAGAGCATTGAAGTCCCCGAGGAGTACGAGTTCCTTCCCCTGGGCTAATTTGCAGGCACCCTGAACGAGAGCGTGGAAGCCGGTGGATTTTTGTTTCGGGGGACTATATACATTGACGATTATGATGCTTCGCCTCTCGGCCTTCTTTTTGCGCCTGAGAATTAGCTCCACTATCACATGGTCGATGTTGGTGTCTGGGATGTTGTCAAGACCAATTGCAGTTAATGCTTTGTTAATCAGGACGGCCGCTCTGCCTTCTGTCGGGCTATCGTAGGACTCATAGCCTGGGAGTATGGGTGATGTGCCAGGTTCCTGTAGCGCTATGACATCTGGTTGAGCAAGGTGTGTGTTAATGTATTGTTGGAGGAGGCTCCGCTTTTTGCGGAAGCCGCGGCAGTTCCATTGCCAGATTTCTAATGGTTCGCCAATGGGTGGGGTTGTACTGCCCATGGTTAATTCGTGTTGTGGGGAGGTGTGGTTGTCGGAGTGTTGGCTTGCGAGGCCGATGTGAGGCCGAGGTCAGCGTGTGTCAACGCCGGTGTAGAGTAGTGTTCAGGGGCAAGCGATTCCAAGCTTACTCTGAGAGGGTCTTCCGTGGTGCGGGAGCTGCGGGTGGCCCTCTTCCTTCGTATATTACCGCCTGTTTCGGCAATTTGGGTGTCGAGGCGTGTCTCGAGGGAGTCAAGGCGGGCTCCGAACTGTGTGAAGTGTTGTGTGAAGACGATACTGAATTGTTGGGAGAGTTGTTGGGAGAGCGCAGACAGCATTTCGCGTATCTCTTCGCGTGTGACTGCGGAGTCCGTCGGGGTGGGAAGCGAGGGCGGAATCTTAGGGGTTGCGTGTCTGTTGGGGTTGTTTTGTGAGTGGCATTCGGTGGATTCCGGTGGCGATCCAATGCGCGCTATTAGGGCATGGAGTTGAGCGCTGTCCTTAGCTTGACGCGCCTTGACGGTAGCCAGCTCCTGTTTGAGCTTGAAATTTTCTGCGAGAAGGTGTTCGTACGCGGGGGACTGAGTGTTGGGCGGAGCGATGGGTGTCGCCCCTACTGCTGGCCAGCTCACCTTGGTATCGGTGCCGGCTGAAGAAGTGAAATTGTGCTTCTCGGCAGACTTGCGAGAGGCCTGCTGGGGCTGCTGGCGTGTGGGTTGCTGCTGTTGCCCTTTGGTCTTCCGGTCCTGGTTCTGCGGCTGTTGCTGCTGGCCAGGTCCTGCAGGGGGTAGAGGAGGGAAAGACTGCGACCGCGAGTGAGAGAGGCTGCGCGAAGTCTCCCCCTCCTTGCTGAACCACCTGCGTTTGGTATTGGGTGGGTTGCGATGAGGGTTGCGCCCACGGGGTGGGGTGGGTGGGGTGGGCCGCGGCCGCAGGGTCTTCAGTCTCTGTGAGCACTCTTTGGCACCCGTCAGGTGGCCTTCCCCACATACTTGGCATTTGGGAGCACAGGGGTGACCATCCACAGGGTCGAGGGTTCCGCACTGCCGACACACTCGAGCGTTCGGCGTAGGACACACGTCTGATCGGTGCCCCGGTTGTAGGCAGACTTGGCAGGCTTGCCGCGTCGGCTTGTAAGGGTGGCAGGCTACCTCCCCCCCGTAATACAGTACATAGCGGGGGATGAGGGGGCCCTCGAAGGTGATCAAAGCGGATTTAGTAGCACCAAGCATCCGCGCACTGTGCACTCTTACCCCCTGCGTGCGCACGCGGAGGTTGGCAGTGAGTTCTTCAGGAGTAGTGCCGGGGTCTATGCCATGGATGACTCCACGCAGCGTGTCTTCGGGGGCCGCCACGTAGGTGTTAAATTCGTGGGTATTCCCCTCCAGTGTCAGGGTGGTGATCCGGCGGAGAACTTGGGCGGTGTCAACATGTGGCGTGCTGGCAATAATAATGTTCGATCCGGGGCGGGTGCGGATGATGAAGTGGTCACCTGTGCAATGTTGTTGAGAATCGCCTGCCACCACAATGGCTCGGGAGATTTGGTGTGTCGTGAAGTTCCGAATGGCCAGACCCTTTTTCGGCCGCATGATGATTTTTATGTCTGTGCGTGGGAGCGGCGGCAGCTTCCGTCGTAACTGGCGCGGCTCCTTCACATGTTGTGTTGTTCGCGCCGACGCAGCGCAGGCCGCGTCTTTCGACGCAGCGGGAGCGTTCTCCGCCGAGGCAGCCCCGGCGACGGTGTGGCTGGGAGGAACGCTTGCAGGACCGGCTGCCTGCGTTGTTTCCGCCCGAGCTTGGTCGAACTTTTTCTGGCGTTGGCGTTGACGACGGGAAATCGCCAGTTTCCAGTTCGCATCGGTGTCAGTCACCGGCCCCCACGGTGCAGACGAGGTGGGCTGAAGTACTGGGGCCTCGTCGTCGCTTGCCGAGGTGAGCTCGTCGAGGTCGAGGATGTCCGTGGGGCCCAGGGGCTCGGAGGGGTTGACCGCAGGTTGCAGGCATGGGGTGGTGGTCGCGCCGGCAATCAGCGTGATGGGAGCGTCCATATTGATGGTGGAGGGAGCCGCGTCGCCAGACCTGGTGGCCCGTACTCGCCGACGCGAACTAGGTCCACCCTTAGGCCTAGCGGGCCAACGCCCGCTTCGGATCTTCTCGAGCCGATAAAAAAAAAATAAAAATGTCCTACCGGCTCGGGAAAGATCTCCGGGTGTTCCGGATCGTGAGTTCTTGGTGGTCCGACGCAATGTCGGTGACGATCTCGAGGTAATCCGGTCAGTGAGAGCACATGTTCGGCGGAGCTCAAGCGACGCACATCCGCTCACTCCGAACGCTCTAAGGGATCTCCTGTCCTGGGTGCACCTTGTGTTTGACGGATATGTTTCTTGTATAACCGTAGCCAAGGGAAGGTCAGGTGATCTGCTCGGCGTTGGCGGAGTGCCGCAGCTTCAGCGGCTCGCACCGTAGGATCGGCCCGTCGACGACGCGCCCTTTCACGTCGGCACCAGGCGAGACGGGGGTACGCACAATGCGCGGCCGTCCCATTGGTTTTCCGAGACTGAACTGAACGGAAACGAAGCGGGCGCAGCGCGCGTGTAACCCTTTCCTGCCCTTTCCCTCCCCGGCGGAAGCGAAACGGCTCTGATTGGCTACGCACGTGGTGTGAGCGCGCGCTTACTGAGCTATCACCGTGTCTAATGACTCGCGCTCCGGTGCCGGCGAGCCGCCGCTGGAGCCGGAGTTCTAGCGTTACATCGCCGGTGCAGGCTAGCGTATATATGCTTCGCTTGAAAAACATCCACAGTGAACATAAGGATGGCTTAATTTGCAGGAGTGGTTCCCTCTTACGAGAATCCATGCGCATTCTTGGCTACGACCGCCCTCTCAGTCAAAACGATAGGTCGAAGAGGCGGGAGCAGCGTCTCTCACTGCTCCTGGGGCGTGGGGGGGGGGGGGGGGGGGGGGAGAGAGGTAAGCCTGGATTTATTTGCACCCTATGACAATGTGTCGGAGTGTTCCTAGCTGTTCGCAGTATTGACACTGTTCGGCATATTGAGTTGGGAGCAGGAGATGTAGCCTCGTTGGGTGTGGGAACGAGCTGAATTGCAGCTATCTGAGTGTTGTCTCTTGCGTCTTCGTGAGCTGTGGGTGTGGTGGTGGGACCTTTGCATATTGGTTTACCGTATCCGCTGCCAATTGCAGGGTGTCTAGCAGGCCCCCGAGCGAGTGCGTACCCGTTCACAGGGTCACATCATCTGCATATAGTGCATGGCGTAGGTTGGGTATAGGGCTCGAGAGCTGGTATGGTGTGCTGCTGCACTATAGGGTACCTCGATTCCAGCGCCGCCGTTCAGGGTGGTGCCATCCTTTCAGCGCCCCCGCGCCGCCGCTTTCTCGCTGCGACGCCATCTTGAGTCACAGCGAGCGGTTGCGAGTGCTTGGTGCCGGTGCTTAGTTCGAGACACAGTGCGCGCGGATGCTTCGCTGACGCTTCTACTTGCTGAACAGTGTTCAGCCGCATGAATGACAAGCTTGTCAAGTGCATCGAGTCCACATGACGGGCTGTTGTGTTCCCAAGTGCACCGGATCGACGCGTAAAAGGCTTCGTTGTTTACGCTTCCCCCGGGACCCAGAGCGGAGGAAGAGATGGGAAGCCCAAGTAAAGCGGTATCACTGGAAGGCAACGGACAGCTCCTACATTTGCGAGGTAAGTGTCAAGAAAGTCTAGACTATCGCATCGTGTTTTTCATTTAAATAAGAAAGTATTCTCTGATCCTCGCTCACGTACCTACGTTCGATCGCTCACGAACTAAGCACTGCACCGATGCTGAGTAGCCTATGGTTTGCGAGCGCGCGTCGCATAGGCTTTTGCCGTTTTGATCGGCGCAGTCTATGCGAGTAGTACCCTTATTTTAAGAACTGACGAAAATGCTTCGCCGCGAAATAGCCTTACATTAGCTACAAATCGTCATGTAAACCACCTATTTTACTTTTTCACGGGAAGCACACATCGTGTGTCTCTTGTTTCTTTTTTTGTTTCCCTCAGTTTCTTTTTTCGCTACTGGTTATTTGGGACTAAAGAACGCAGTGCTTCTTCTAGGGAGAGCGGCTGTTGTGTACGTGGCAAGCGAAGCATTGTGATTTTCTCTATTCTCAGCAGATATCTTGCGGATCTCAGGTTGTTACGTTATATAGCTGATTTTTTTAGACGAATATATTTGTACCGTGGTGCTCGTAAGCCGATGGTCATTCGTGCTCATTCCCGATCGTAGTGGGTACTGTGACGGTCTTTAAATGCCTGTGCACGGTATGCCCAGGTGTAGTAGAGTTAAGGGGCATCATGGGACCAAAATGTTTCGGCGCTTTCTGGCATGGTGTCTGTTGTAGCCTGTGCATTTCTTCGAAACTTGTGAAGCGAGGTAATATAGCATTACTTCTGCGAAAATTTATTTTTAAGCACTGTAATGGGTTCTCCGTATTTACAAGGCAACTTTTCATATCAATAATCACTTTTGTTGTTTTACTTGTACTTAGAAACACTTTGAAGAGGACCAGTACGAGGGAAATCGACAGGATGGGCGCCGTCTGTTAAAGTCAACAGCCCTACATCGTCATGGACTATATTTTCGAAGTGAAAAACATTGCTAATCTGTATTTGACTGTCTTAGTTTCATTTACGGTTTTTGTACGCGATATGTATGCAGTGTTGTTTATTTTTTCAATGTAGTTATCAGTGTTCTAATGGTTATTTATAAAATGTTCTGTACTCGCCATCGATGTGTTTGGCTGATGCGACGTATTCGATGGTAGCTGATGTATTCTGGCTGGATATCTTGATTAATATTACCCGCGGTTGCGTTTTCTTGTGTGCATTCTTGTTTTCGATTTATATTGTGTGCAATAAGGTTGATGTACTCACTTGAACCCCCCCCCCCCCATGTAATGAATAAATTAAAAATAATCTCACTATCCCGAATTGTGTGTCGAGCCTACCTTGCGAAATTTTTTTTTATCTCGTCTTTCAACATAACCTTCAGGCGCCACACAGTACATATAATTTTTCATGTACATATCTCTTTCATGATTGATTGTACTAGACATTATAAGCAAATGTATTTTGTGCATCGTTCGGTTTCTTGTGTGTACTACGCAAGATTAACACAGACAAGTTACGTTACATGTTTCTCTACTGCACTAACTAAACCTTATTTTCACATCGCAGTTATTTTTACACCAGCTTAATCCTGTCAGCACACAGTTTTGTGGGCAAAAAAAAGCAAGATTGCGCGCAGATATCGTCAAATAATTGCAACGAACGCGAAGAGCACGCGCAACGCAAGGGAAACTAACCGCCGTGCGCGAATGGCTGGCTACGGTAAAGGAGGCGTGACGTGTAAACCAAAATACAACAGCGAAAAAGAAAAACTTCCACACACAGGGGATCGCAAACCTTAAATACCAAGCATCGAAGCGCAAAAAAAATAGTGCGTATTTCAATGTAAATTGAATTAGGCAACTTGGGGCATGTTCCCGGCGCCATACATTTACGTCTTGGACCTTCGACGAGTTAACGGCTATTGGTTATAAAGATGTGCAGATGCGATACCGATAAAAAAATCCTCATCAAGGCAAAGCACTTGGAAGTGCGCCGCGAGTAACACTATTTATGAACGCAAGCGTAGCTGAGTCTCAGCTCGTGTGACTCAATATGGCGGCGCCAGCGGGGTTGTCTCCACCCTGGACGGCGGCGCTGGGCATCGAGGCACCCTAGCTGCACCAGAACAACCAGCGCCGCGAGTAGCGGCCGCGCACGTAAACACGTCGCGACTTGTTGCAGGTGCTCTCCCCGCTTCTGCTGCAGTGCAACGCCGGCCTACGGGAGCAATGGCCATGCGAAACCAGCAGCGCGTTTTTTTTTAACTCGATAGCGTTTAGGGCCCCGTGTCGCAGAAAATCCGACGTCGGCAACCGGCGTGTGATCGCGGGTGGCGCAAAAATTGATCCAACCACATCGACCGCGCAGGCCCTCCACGTGGTGCAAGGTTTTGGTGAACAAAAATTTATTTTCTCACAGTGAAATCTGTCACAAAAATGGTAAAGTACGGCTTTACCATTCTGCGTTGGATTTGCGGTCGGATTGTTTACCAATCGGCGTCGGATTATAATTTGAATGTACGAGAAAACCTGATTCTGCTACGAGGAAACTCGAACACCAAACCCCTTTTCCAGCTTTTCTACCAGACCTGCGCGCGTCGGTGCAATAGCAAACAATTAATAAAATCATAAAAAACGTGCTAGGACCTTCACATTTTAATATAAGAACACTGATGTTGCCCCTGGAAAAACGTCTTTTCAGCAATACATTTCAGTTTAAAAGTGAAGCCGACTTTAAGGGGATCGTGTAAGCAGGGTCTTTGTAAGCTGGCTTTCCCACGTTCAGTGTTGCAGTGAATGAAGCCTACTTGCCGTATGCGAACGATGCGATGCGAACGGGCCCCGATAACGCTATCGCGTTCTACTCTTAAAGGCGAAGCTTAAGCCTCCTACATTTTTTTGCAGATTTCACAGAATTCAAAACGTGGAAGAGTATTTCAAACGAAGCAGTTCGCTCCGCGGCAATGATCTTTAACGCTAACAGTCATGTTTACGGCGTTAGAGAAGAAATTATGAGTACAGTGGACCCCTCCGACGTTGTTGACAGATGTGTCGCGCAAATGAAGAGCGTCGACTGCGACGTGCGGCTTCAGGTAAGCAAAACGATTGTTATTTCGTTCCCTCGCCCTCATTCTTTCGTTTTTATTACCCAGTTGTCTTCACACACAAGGCACAGTGTGGGAGCGAGCTGCACATGTAAGGGTGGATGCCGAGGACGGTGTAAACACGCCGCGGCCCTGGCTGTGTATGGTTTCGTTCGTCACAGGCTACCAAAGGCCCGCTTCGGGGCTAGAAAAAGACGAAGTTCATGACCGCGATGGGCAAATTTCCAATAGCAAAAAAAAAAAAATTACAAAAAAATTGAACAGCGTCTTTGTTTACCTCGCCCATCGCACGGCCCGGATTCATGCGCTCCCGTCGCTCCTTCTCGTAAGAATTCCCAGGAAATCCATAAAATTTTGTATTTGGGAGCTTACCGGCGGTGTTTCTGTAGATGTTGTGGCAGCCCCACAGCCGCGCGGGGGCGAAGCTAGGCAATGACGTCACTCCAGAGTATATAGCTCCGCGTCGCCGAGGCGCGGAGACACACTTTGCCTCATGAGTGTGCGCCGAGCACATGGGTCGTCCGAAGAAGATCGTCAGGCCCGAAGAAAAGGAGGAGCGGCGCGAAAAGCGCCGCGCTTCCACTCGAGCGCGACTACGAAGACTTCGCACCGATCTCGAGTTTCCCCAGCACCGCCACCTAAAGCCTAGAAAAGCCAAGCTAATAGAAAGGCCAAGTTAAAGCTAAGAGAGATCCAAGTTAAAGCTAACAGAGAACCAAGTTAAGGCTAAGAGAGAACCAAGTTAAAGCTAATGAAAAGACAAGTTAAAGCTAGGGAAACGCCACCAGCTTCGCTGTTTGCTCAGACTGCGCACCACTAGTGTGAAGCTGTCCACATTTTTTTAGTTGTGCATTTGCCTCTTCCACCTGCAAGGAACCAGTGCCGACGACTTTCGTGGAAGGAGCGTGAACCCCTGTTTCCAGGTTGCCTCATCCTTGCTTCGGAGGTTGGACATCAGAGGCAGAGTTCCAGCAAGGTGGTGCGACCACGGGTGGGGTTTTGCGAACAGTTCGACCATTATAATTGACCGAGACACAGTCGTCAGGTTCCCATGTTCCTATAGGAAAACAACTGCTTCTAAAGGCGGACATCTTTGGTGCAGTGAGTGTGCGCTGACGCGTGCTCAGACTTGCAGAGAGTGCAGAAATGTGCTCCGACATGGAGTGTGCTCCGACGTCTGAACCCAGTTGTGTAAATATGTAAATGAAACCTACTCCTCGTTTCCTTCAACCTTTGTACCTCATCTCGTCACCAACAAGTAACTCTCGGTGATAGATAGAGACGACGGCGTGGGTCCACTTAGCCAGCTTCGTGGTGGCCCGGTGTAGCGCAGGCCAGCTACCATGTTTTGGGCGCCCTGGCTGCGTAGGCAAGCGACCCTCTGAGTCAAGCCCGAGTCCGAACCACGAACCCCAAAACCGCATCACAACAGTATCCGCGTGATCTGACGTTTGCACTTTCGGCATAGCTGGTGAACGGTGTACTCGCATGACATGACGTTAATGAATGGTGTACTCACAGACATGAGGCCAATGTTGTAACCTGCGCGACACAGCACCTTAACATTTATTCGCCCCCAATTACGACAACTCAGCGGCGCAATCTCCGTCATACTGTCACCGTCGCCTGGATGCTGTTGTCACACAGACGCTCGCGTCACATATACATTTTTTTTTTTTTGCCATCTGGCTCCTCTGGTAATGCTCCTACAACAAGAGCTTCCTACAACAATCAATTGCAGTGGTTCCCCCTGTCGAGGTGACCAAATCGAAACGCGCTGGCCTGCCCGTAAGAAATTATTGAGTGTGTTCTACAGGGTGTTTCATTTTAGGTGCACCAAATGTTTAAAAATTGCCCGTGGCAGCCAGCACAATTATAATGCTTGAACTAAACTACTCGGTGAGGCTGCCACTACTTCCACGAGAAATCAAGATGCCTAATTGAATAATTAACATAATTACGCTAATTAACTTTTTAATTAATTATTTTACGGCACATCTTTCAACCTATACGCAATATAGCCGCTGAGTTCGCAAGGTGTATCCACTTGGAACGAATTCTCAGGACTGAACCAGTTTCGAGATATTAATTTTCAAAGTGTCCGACGAAATGCATGGTCGTTCCAGTTAACTTTTTGAGGAAAACGCTGTTATATGCATTGAAGCACAAAGTTAACTGGAACGCCCATGCATTTCGTCGGACACTTTGAAAATTAATATCCCGAAACTGGTTCAGTCCTGAGAATTCGTTCCAAGTGGGTACGCCTTGCGAACTCCTCTGGATATAATTCGTAGATTGAAAGATGGGACCTAAAATAATTAATTAAAAAGTTTGTTAGGATAGTTATGGTAATTATTCCGTTAGGCGTTTTGATTTCTTGTTGAAGTAATGGCTGCCTCACCGAGTAGTTTAGTTCAAGCATTATAATTGCGCTATCTGCCACAGGCAATTTTTAAAAATTTGGTGCAGCTAAAATGAAACACCCTGTGTAGGCCGCTTGTCGACGCACGCGTGCTTGGCGTAATGGTTTCAATATTGGGCTTTCGTGCCAGAGGTCCTCTGTTCTAATTCGGCCGTCGGATAATTTTAACTGTTTATTTCATTTATTTACAATGCAGTACTTTGTTGAAAAGGATCAGTTTGCAAAGTCACGAAGCCGTCTGAAGCCAGAAGGACGAAGTTAGGCAAATTCGTGGCTGAACCGCCCATGCTCGCAGCCCCGTAGATACTGGCGTCACTATTCCCTCTTGTGATTATTGTACGAAACTCTGTAGCAGCATATAGCTTTGCAGATTCTCCAACGATGCTGAATGGCCACCCTACTTTCAAAATGCTTCACTTAACATTGATTGCCACAGTGCGTGGGTTCTAGTGCGTGGGAACGCCTCAGGCAATATATATATATATATATATATATATATATATATATATATATTGCCTGAGGCGTTCTAGAACCCACGCACTAGAACCCACGCACTGTGGCAATCAATGTTAAGTGAAGCATTTTGAAAGTAGGGTGTATATATATATATATATATATATATATATATTGCCTGAGGCGTTCTCATTTGAATATATCACACTTACGGGTTCAAAAAACCATTATTAAGAACATTGTTTTACGTTGTCTGTTGAACTCATCTGCTGGGCCAATCCTTCGTACAGGGTTGTGTCATTGCACTTAGAAAACAATTTATGTTTGGATGTTTAACGTCTCGAAAGCACAATGGGCTGTGAGATACGCCATGGTAGTGATCTCCGGCTTAACTCCGATCGAGATTAACATGCACTGAAGGCACGGTACACGGGCGTTTTTCAGCGAAGCTGTATATGGCTAGGTTGTGGTGGATCGTGTCCGTGGACAAAACGACGCTTAGAACAGCAATTTTTGACACCGGATATGCAGGGTGTTTATTTTTAAGCTTTGCGGAATTTTTAAAAATCGCCTCTGGCAGGTAGCACATTTCTTGTCATTGAGCTGGGTTATTCGATGAGGCTGACATTAGTAGCACGAGAAATCGTAGCGCATATTCAACTAATTAGCAAAATTCACTAATTAACTTCTGAGTTAATTACTTTACGACACATATTGCAATTCACGAATTGTTGCCGGTGAGCTTGTCAGGCGTATCCACTTGGAATTAATTTCCAGAATGACACCCGTTTGGAGATATGCGCCATCAAACTTGCCGTAAAAGTGCACTGTTGTTCCACTTACTTTTTGTACCAAAATGCTGTTTTATACATTGAAGCACAAAAGTAACTGGAACGCCCATGCATTTCGTCTCACACTTTGGGAAATAATATCTCGAAACTGGTTCTATCCTGGAAATTCATTTCAAGTGGATGCGTCTTGCAAACTCACCGGCTACAATTCGTAAATTGCAATATGTGTCGTAAAGTAATTAACTAAGAAGTTAACAATTCAATTTTTGTTAATTAGTTGAATATGTGTTTCGATTTCCCATGCTACTAATGTCCACCCCGTCGAATAACCCAGCTCAATGATAAGAATTATGCTACCTGCCACAGGCGATTTTTTACAATTCCGTAAAGCTTCATTTTGAACACCCGGTATATCGGTTTACGTATAAAGTGCCTTAGCACAGGCGTCGAAACGGATGTTAGCTTTAATATTATGAGGTAATTTTAAAGTTATTCACAGCAATATCATCAAAAATAAGATCGTCCAAATCGGTTAATAGATATGCAGACTATATACTTAAAAATTACCTTGAGCAAGGACTGAGGCTTTTCAAGGTAGCTTTTCTTCACGCTTCAAATACCACTTGGCTCCATTTGCGACGCAATCGGTATAAAGGTACTTTGGTTTTGCTATGGCCAGGACGTGCGTGGAAAGAGCGCCGGCGTGAATGGGCGTGAAGGTGATGGGAAGCCGCTATAGCCAAGCGCGTGTCGTCCGAAGAATCCGTAACGTCGGATATCCGCTCGGTGAAGAACAACAGCGTGCCCATGAGGAACGCCTTCGCGAACAGAAGCGAGAGTGGACGCGAAAGCATCGGTAACGAAATGCAGTATACCACAGTGACCACAAAGCAATGGTTACCATAATGACAAAGTAAAGAGAAGATAAAATACGATAACAACAACGAAGTTATGTGTATGTCTTTATTCAATCAAAAGAGCAATTAACCATATATAATTCAATATAGTTATTATCAAGTGCAGCTTCGTTTGTCTTCAATCTTCACGTAGTGGGAAGGCTCTGAATTTTTCTGCATTCCGCCTCAATCGGAATGTGGCAGTAGCGATTGAAAATCGAACAGGCGGCGTCGGGCTCAGCAGCACAACGTTACTGCCACTAGGGAGAGAGAGAGAGAGAGAGCGAAAAAAAAATCAGTTAGAATACAACTTATATATACAGGGCGTCCCAATTATCATGCACCAAGATTTTAAAATATGCAAATGCCACGCAGCTGGACAGAACCAAGGTAATGTTGTTCGCCGTCGCTTGGAGGTACTCAGATTATTTTTGCATTCCCCCTAATTACATAATTAGTGTTAATTAATAAAATCCTCAATTCTTACAATTAGGTGAAAATTGTCAATGAAAAAATTGTAGAGCAATACCAAAAGCTCCCGATACAGCTTTCTGTTGCTCAATACGGGCTACATAAAAGTGTTTTTTCGGGGCGTGAAAGAAGCCCGCGAATACTCGCCAAGTGCCTCGAGCGGCCAGTCGCGCGGCTATTTTGCATGGTAGAGCAGCAAGCTGCCGTATGTGGCTATGCGGTGTTCAGGAGTCCCTCTTGGAAGGATCCAGTCGTTTAGTGTAGCGACTAAGCTCTGTAGCCCAGCAAGGCTTTTCGCAGTGCGGATAGACCGGGACACCTCCATAGCAGACGGTGTGTGGTGACTGGCTCACCCGCGTCGCAAGCGCCACAAGATGGGTCGAGCGACTTGTCAAGGTATTGGGCTCTGAACGAAGGCGTGACGGCCGCGCAGGTGCGCAGGCAACGGAGTAATCATGTGGTGGGGGCGCTTCGTTTGCCTTGTCTTCTTCGTTTTGGGCATGCAGCATGCGCGCGAGTCCCGGGCACTCGCACGAGCTCGGCAAGCCGAGGCACCAGGCCATTCGGCCCCGGATTTTGAGCGAGGACCAAGAGCTCTTCCGCACGTCGCCTAGGTCTAATGTTGAGGTCTTCTTAAATCCCGGAAGCCACACTTCGCAGGTTCGTACGAACGCTTTCTCCTTGTGGCTGCCCCAACGTGTGGCCAACGGTTATATTTTGTCTGATTGGTGCCAATGGGGGGTTTCAGTTCTAAATTTGTTCTTGACGGGCATGGTGGGCGTTGTGGGGTCGCGCTGCTTATCGCACCCGTCTTTCGCGTCTAGTTTCGCGAGGCTCGTCTGCAAGTCCTTTTGGTCGAGGGTTTTTTTTTTCGACGCCCTCGCATCGTTCATGTATTGCCGTTGTGCTGAGATCATACCCACCGATGCGCTACGAATGTTTGGTGCTGTCCTTTAGCCGTGTTAGTGGTAGAACGCCTGCCTCGGCTGCGGGAGGCTGTGGGTTCGATTCCCACCGCCGCCGGGCACCCACTGGTTCAAAAGGGTACAAGCGTACCCCGGCCTGGCGTTCGGCTTCCTTCAGGGGTGATACGCTTGGGAAAGGAGCCTGCGCCCTGAATTCCCGTCGAAACCAACGTGAGCACGGAAATCACTAAGGATCTATGTCATAATACATTGTTCCAGCTATTTTTGTGGCTCAGTTAGCTAAGGCGTTGCGCTGCTGAGCACGAGGTCGCGGGATCGAATTCCGGCCGCGGCGGCCGCATATCGATGGAGGCGAAATGCAAAAACCCCCGTGTGCTTGCGTTGTAGTGCTCGTTAAAGAACCCCAGGTGGTCAAAATTAATCCGGAGCCCTCCACTACGGCGTGCCTCATAATCAGGGCTGCATGGTTTTGGCAAGTAAAACCCCAGAAAGGTGTTCCAGCTCTTTGTCATTGGCACGGACGTGGCTCGAATGCCGCCGCGCCGCCGTGATCGCTGGGAACCTTAGTTTTGCACTACTTATAAGAATGGACAATGAAATGGGATATTACCAAATACTGGCCCTGCTTCCGTTTTTGTACCATAGAGTTGAGAACTGGCTCCACAATATACCGTCCTTTGTTGCGTACCTTGCGTCTACGAAGCTGTTTGCCGCACACGGACTTATCTTTTTCTTCGCCCGTTTTTCAGCAAGCAACATGAAGAATCTGCTCCAGAAAGACGAGAAAAAAGATGAACGTAAGCAAGCATGTCATTTCTTTGTTTTGAGTCAGATAACCACGTATACATGTTGTATACTAATTGAGCCACCTGCGCCGCTATATTGCAGCGATGCCTTTTCCTCTGCTATTCTTTTTCACGCTTCATCAGTGGTCAGAGCGACGCTTCGCCCTCGTTATCTGTGGGATCAGGCGTCCGTGAACGGTGTACGATAAAAGTGGCGTAGAATCCAACGGAAGGCATCGCTACAAAATCGCGGCCCGGCTGGCAACTACACTGTCCACCGGTGTTCATGCCGCTTAGGCGCTATATATACGAAATCTCGGGGCTGCTTTCAGATTGCCAATACTCTATATCATCCGTCTTACTCGCAGAGGGGAGGCTTTTCGAGGCAGTTTATCTCGGGAGTTGCGCAAGCTGTTAGTTAGTTAGTTACTTAGTTAGTTAGTTAGTTAGTAACTAGTAGTAACTAACTAGTTAGTTAGAAAGTAACTAACTAACTAGTTAGTTAGTTTCTTCCTTCCCACTTTGGGTATAACTGTTCTGTCTTCGGAGTCGTCCAACTTTCATAAAGCAAAAAATAATTGTGAAGACACTTTCATCATTCAATGTTTGAAAGACTTTCAAACTACGCAGAGCCACCGAGATTCACCTGTAGTTATATTCGCGGCAGTGCTTTCGGCTCGACGCGTTTAGAGGCCGAGCTTTTCGGCGTGTTGTGTTGGCGCGAGCAGCCCAGCAGGCGATACCGTGCGACCACAAGACGGCCTCGCGATGCCTGCTCAACCTGATGCCCGTGGTGTCGGAGACGGTGAGCGGCACGCTGCTCAACGGCACTTTCCTGCCCGACATCTGTCTCGAGGTGGTGCACGAGCGCGCATTCTCCAAGCTGCCCTTTGCCAAGGTCGCCCTCACGGTCGTCCTGTTCGCAGACATCTCGGGTGAGTGTCGGACCCATCTATACGTACGTCGCAACATAGCCAACAGTGGCGTCGATGGTGGAAGGCGATAATGCGCGCGATAGTCTGGCGAGCTTTCGCCTGCGTGATTTCATAAAACAGCGTTGACGTGAACGGAAGCTGGACTGCTGAACGCAGCCGAACAACATTGCTGAACAAGTTGCCGAAAAACCGAACAAGTGTGAACGAAGTCGAATGAAGTTGCCGTGAACCTATGATGTCGCGCACATTAGCTCATAGAATACAATATACCAGTGACGGCAACATTACTAAGCGTTGAAAGGACGCTCTTGTACGCTCGGAATAATTGAGTGTTCGAAGACGGACCACTCAATTAGTAAGCTCCCAATTTTTATCTCGCCACTTCCTGCATGAAGGTATCTTTCTGAAAGCTGCGCCTAACGCCAGTTCTTTATCCATTAGAACAGGGGCGCAAATCGACACACGAGCACAGAGAAGTATGGACAAGACGAGCACCTTCTTCTGTGGATGTATCAATATAATTCTCAATGTTATATATGTGTCGACTTACGCCCCTCTTCTAAAAGATATGCTTCACCAGCAAGAATTACTTCTACGATTGCCAGTTCTTATTCGCCGTCTTCGATACCAACTGGTGCGTGCAGGCTTCACCGCGCTCACGGAGACGTACTCTATGACCGGAGCGCTCGGCATCGAAGCTCTGACCCGGACGCTGAACCACTTCTTTGGTCACATCATTCAACGTGAGTACAAAATAGTCGCATATTAGTCGTACACGTTAAGTTTGATTTCAGCATTTATACTTTATCAATATGACTCTTTACTTTGTCTCGTGCAGATATCTTTACTGCTGGCGGAGATATCTTCAAGTTCGCTGGTATGGAAAACAAAGAATCGGTGCACGCATGTTCATACCGGGTGTTTGAGCGAACACTTTCAAAAAATTTTTTTTAATTGCCTGTGGCAGATAGCACAATTCTAGTCCGTGAGCTGGTCTACTCGAAGAGGCGGACATTACTTGCACAAAAAATGGAATGCAAGATTGACTAATTATCAAGAAATCATTAAGTTTTTATCTTACCTTATGACCCATATTGCAATTTACAAATTCTAGCCGTGGAGTTCGCAAGGCAGATCCAATTGGAATGAATTCTCAGGATGACACCAGTTTAGAAATAATAATTCCTGAACTTTGCGGAGAAATGCGTTGGCGTTGTTAATTTTGTGATTCAATGCACAAAAGAACGTTTTGTTAAGAATGTATAAGTGGAACGACAGTGCATTCTCACCGCAAGTATAACGGCGCATATCTCATGAATGTTGTCATGCACACAATTAAGTGCAGTCTCATCCGCTAGAATTTGTAAATTGCCATACGTGCCATAAGATAATTAGTTGAAAACTTGATTTGTAAAATGTTGTTAATTAGTCGATTATGCATTTGAAATTTTTTGTACAAGTAATGTCGGTCTCTTCGAGTAGACCAGCTCATGGACTAATATTGTGCTACCTGCCACAGGCAATTTTGAAAAATATTTGAAAGTGTTCGCTGAAACACTCAGCATAATCAAAGCTATATATGCAAACGGCAGGAAAACTAGGTGGAGTGATGAAGTTAGGAAATTTGCAGGCGCAAGTTGGAATCAGTTAGCGCAAGACAGGGGTAATTTGAGATTGCAGGGAGAGGTATTCGTCCTGCAGTGGACATAAATATAGATTGATAATGATGATGATTAACAAACTCTACGCAACATGCGTCTCTTGATTTGCACGATTTCACTGTCGGGAAAAGTTTGGATGCACGCTCTCACGATGATCTGTCTTTTGCAAGTAAAATATGACTAAGACCACGACGCATGATCTTAGATGCAAATTAGGGTTGCGACACCTGCGCGGCGCGATGCATCTCCGTGGGCCCCGGAACAACGCGTCAATTGCGCGCGGTTTCGTCCTTGTGGCGTAGGCGACGCCCTTTTCTGCATCTGGAAAGTTGACGACGAGAGCACCCTGGCCGAAACCATCCAGACGGTGGTTGACTGCAGCCTGAACATTCAGAAGAACTACGGCGAATGGCCCACCTGCATCGGTGTCACCCTGCGTGTCAAGATTGGTAAGTCGCACGCTGAGTCTGTTGTTAGCCTAACCCAACCTAATTAACGAGCGCGCACCTTATACCGGTGTCAACACGATAAATTTCGATCGCGATCGCGCCCAATCCAGATTGAGCCGGATCAAGTGCTGCTAGACGGTCATTTTCGATCGCGATCGGACCTCTTGATCGCGATCGTAGGCTGTCGGTTATGTAGTTCAGTTGCAGACGATCAGCAGACGATAATAGTCTTACCCCCGATGACAAGCGAAATATTATTTTCTTGAAAAAAAAAAAAAGAAGAGAGCTTCATATTACAATTTTTGCGGCATATTAGACAACTTTTTATTAACGGCCACAGGTGCGCTTGATCTCACCCAAACTCGATCCGAATCGATGGACCATGTGGCAGCTATTATTATCGATCGCGATCAAGGAATCTGATCCGGATCGGGCCCGATTGCGGTCAAGAGTGACCGTGTGACACCGGTATTAGACTGGGCAAAACAAGGTAGACGCCAGACAAGCGCTAACCCGCAGCTAAAGTTTATTCGGATCACACAGCATGCGTAGTATATGCTGTCTGTGCTAGGAAGGTGCGTAAACCGTAGCGCGCATAAAGTGGCAAGTAACTCGCCAACTCGCGTAAGAATGCAGACACGCTTACGCACGAGTTAATGCAAGCTTTTTCTGTCAGCCAGGTTGGAGAATTGCGAGTATCAGTGACACGGATGCAATGCCGCGCAGCAATGAAAAAAAAAAAAGTTATTGAAAATAATGCTGGGATTTGGTAGTTATGCATTTCAAGATAGCTACTACATGTTTAGATGGCTACTATATATATATATATATATATATATATATATATACATACATACACTAAAGCCTAACAGACAGTAGTAATACCGGTATATTCCATAAACACTAAAAAAAAATGAACTTCACGTCAATAATAATTTGGAACCAATTGAAATCATATACAAGACTGAATAAGAAAACAATGCAGTTACGGTATTTATCGACATACTACAACTTTTGTATACACATTCAGAACATATCACTATTTTAAAGAATATATACAATCTACAGTGAAAAATGCATTTTGGCTATAAACAGTGTTCTCTAATTCAACAGGAATGCCCGTATTTGCGATATAAATGTATAAAATTGAATGCTGAAGGTAATGCCTATGGTCAGACGGTTGTTTAGTGTGGGTATTTGATGGACGAGAACAGATCTTCCATATTGTTACGGCGCAACTAAGAGTAGCGCCAGTCCGAAGACGACGATGTGACGTGCAGAGGTAGAATCGGTCTCGCCAGCCATCTTGTTTATGTATCGTTGCCTCTCTTGTATATGTTGTAAATACACCTGTATATGTGACTTCCGCAACGTAACAATATTTCTGCGAGTTCGTGATGTCCGCTCGTTACGTAGGGCATAACGTGAAGTGCCGTGTGTAGTTCGTTACATCCTATGTTTATGTCTGTATAGAGCAGCAGTTTATAAATTGCACACGGGCAAACTTGTTGAGCACTATTAGTCTGCGTGATGCATATGAGCCCACGCGATGCTATTTTGCTTTGTTTGTGCCTTTGTTTAGCGACTACGTATAGTCATTAAACTAAGAAGTCAGTCCCCTTTCATTTCTTCGCGTTTTCTTAGCACTCGAGCTTACAGCTTGCTAAAGTGAACTCGCATAAGCTGAAGAGGTTAACGCAAAGGATACGGTTCTAGGCTGTTTATTGGCCATGGCTACGATAATACCAAACATTTGCTCTGAACGATCAAATAGTATATATTGCCAATCAATCTGCCGGCTTTCTGCCTTCTTGAAGGCGTTAGAAACGGCTGTGGTGTTTCTTCTTTATTTTTATTTTTTAATTAAGGGCATTTACTCGTATGAAGTTAGGTCATTTAGGGGTTTCTGAATGCGTGTTTAGGCGGCAGTTCTCCATCTACGCTTCCACATCCTTTCAATACACGGCCATTCAACAGCCGCGTGGTGGGTCGCCTCAATAAAGCCAACTTGTTTTTCTTTTTTTTTTCGAGAGCATGAGTCTGTATTACAGCAGGATAACAGCTCCGCGAGTTGCAGGTGGGACAGTTGCGTAACTTTGCAGTGTTGAAAGAATAAAGCTTTACCAATGAGCGGCAAGGTGCGAGGTGAGCAAACAAAACACGTTACGTATAGTCTCCGGTCTGCGATAGTGGCGGAGTGGCAAATGAAATGCGCGGGAGCAGTGAACAATAGATATACTCTCTTCGCAGGCATCGCGACTGGGTTGCTCGAGTACCACTTCTTCAACGACGAGTACGACTCCGTCCACTATTCTGCCAGCGGCACCGTGGTGGAGTACGTTCGCAACGCCGAGATGCTCTGCACGGCCGGCGACATCATACTCACCACCGAGGCCTGGAGCTACTTGGAGAAGAAGGGCGTCAACACGCGCTACACCTACACCGCGCTGCCGGAGGATATGGTCAAGGTATTGCAGCTGCGTCTCGATGACGCTATGCGCATGCGCGACAGAACACGGCCGCATATGATTCACTTGCATGCACGATATTTGTGCAAAAATTCACCAGAAGTAACTGCATAACGTGCGTCATTTATACGGATGGAACAATGTACTCTCAAAGCAATGTAGTATATATACTGACAAGTTCTTTGTACTCGAGTGACACATTTGGCTACATTTAGAAAGGTTCTCGAGCTTCGCGGGGTTTTATGTTTGCTTGTCCCCAGTAAATGGGAGCTAAGGTACACCGCTGCGTAGTACGAGAATTCTCAAAAATGGATTTACGTTAAGAATGGACACTCCGCGACGGGGGTTGTAAGCGCATTTTTCTGGGTGTGAATATGAAAACTTTGCCACATGTGCAAAGTACCTACGTAGCTTAACAATTACACAACTTCAAAACTGAATGATCTAGCCTGCACAACTTTCAGAACACGTCACATAATGCTACCGGTATGTTTGCTGTGGTTTACTGGAGCTAAAATTTCGAAGGAAGACAATATAACACGTTCCTAATCGGCAATTATCCGTGTAGTCCGGAAGAAATGAAGATCTGCTGTCGTCTATGAACATGGCTCTTAAAAAAGAAAAAGAAAGCGATTTAGTCAGCAGAGAGAACCGACGTCTGCGCACCCCCTGGCAATGCTTTCTGTGCAATTTGTTTCATGCAGATTTCCTCGCCTTTCACTAAACGTCGTATTTTCTATCTAAAGCTAAATTTGTAGTTCAGTGACATCGCTTGCATAGTTGACTCGAGGGCACGAAGTCTATGAAGTGTGGCGTATCTGCTAAGCTGGCGACAGCACTATAGAGGAGGTCGCTTGTTTTTCGTCGTAAAAGATAATGCTTGACGAGAAAGCGTAGGGAGTATGCATACATAGCAAGTGTGGACATTTCCCCTTGGACCGTCTGTCGAACGTCACCGCAATGCAGCAGCGTAGCTAAATGAACAGCATTTTTGAAGGCTGACTATTCGAAAGATCGGCCGAATTTCACCCAGACTGACTCTACGCATAGGTGTGCCCATGCAATAGTTCGCTATTCATAATCAAACGCTATTAAAATAGTTATAATAGTTAAATCTTGGTTTTGAAGGTTCATTTGTTTTGGACCACCAGTATACGGTTATTCCAAAATGAGTTTTTTTAACCGCCATGTAAGTTTCTTTCAGCCGAATTTTACTACAAAACTTGCATGGCTGTAATTCGACCTGTGCATGATACCGCTCCGGAGGACGCCTCACTTGAGCTGTACTTTCTTAGGCAAGAACGACGCAATGGCGCGTGAGAGCACACTCGCTAACTAGCACATCGAAACTCTGAGCAATTGCTCAAACTACGCCCTTGGCCACCTTGAAGAAAATCATTACCAATGCAGCGCGCCCAAACTCGTCGTAGTACCAGGGACTCCGATGACACACTCTGTACGTCCCGATACCAGTTCAGAAGTGGATGTACCGGCGTCAGAAGAAATACAATGGTGAAGGCTACATCACCACCTAACCACTTCACTATAAAGAAACGTCGTTTAGAACCATAATCTGGTGCAGCCCTTTAATACCGTGTCTTTTCCGAGACCACAGTGAGACGTCAAAATTATCGAACGTCTCAATGTTGACATTCGCGGCAAATAGTGATCCGTTCCTGTCGACAGGTCCTGTGCTTCGACCCTGGCGTCACTGAAGAGGAAAAGGTGTCCTTCACATCCGGTAAGACACATTTCTCTTAATGGCTGCACAACGGAAGAGATGGGCAGATGTCGCACAAACGCAAACTTTGTCATAACCATACCTACTTGAACGCAGCCTTCGCTGGAGTGCGGCCCGCTTTGTACGCCCTCAACTTCGAAGATACACCTCTGCTCAGGCGGTTCATCTCGCCGGTGGTTGTCAACGTGAGTGTCCCATGTCGCGTATGACATACTTGCCGACGAAGGTGGCGTACTGCTGCGGCGGATTACGCAGCACTGCAGGTATTTCAGAAGGGTGGGACATAAATGAAGAAGAAAAAAAAACATAATGGCACACGGGAACGTGCACCGGTTACAATGTATGCGTAAAACAGGTACGTCAATATGAAACCCAAGTATTAGCTAGAGAAAACAACATATAAAACTACTCTGACAATGCAATAACTATATTTCAGTTATCAAGACATCATGAAGCAGAGATGAATCATTTGCTAGGACAACGTTGTTGCTAAGATAATTTCAGTCACGGACCATTCGCGGAAATAAAGAATACTTAAAGCAGGCGGTATAGGAACGTAAAAGTGTTATTGTTAGATATTCTGAGGCATTTCGTTTAGTTGCGCTCACTTGGGAGAAATCAGTTATATCCATGCGAGACTTGAACATCGAATTTTGTTCTCATGGGCAACGCGCTGCTGTTTTCTGCCGCTTGCTGTCCAAGCTTACTGGCCTTTGCTGCAGATTGAAATCGCGAAAGGCGTGCCTCAAACAAGGACACGATTGATTCACTCCACAGAAAGACTGTAAGTACTCGCGTTTATATTTCGCTTTTTTTTTTGTTCTTGTCTTTCTTCAGATCAAGACTCAGGAGGAGCTGATCTTCCTGTCTGAGATGAGGCACGTGACCATCGTATTCATTTGCATGCCTGATTTCATCGACATCGACCTGCCCACGCTGTCTGCGCTCTATAGAATAGTCAGCGCCGCCCTGAAGGAGTTTGACGGTAAGTGTAGGCTAACAACGGTCTACGTCCGACTGCTTTTTTTGTGCAATCCTATCGGCGATAACACAAAACGGAACTTCCTTTTCTTGCGCACGTGTTTGTGTTACGCACGCACATCCATCACACTGCCAGTTTGTTGACGTGAACGCATAGAAACGTTCTACTTTTGAGCTGTTGTATGTTATGTATTTCCCCCTACAGGTGTTCTCAACAAAGTCATCACATTTGATAAAGTAAGCTTATTCGCTTTCCCCGTGAGAGGAGCGAGTTCTTGTTGCACTTTCACAGGTGCCCTTGATAAAGCCGTCTTTAATGTTTAGTTGATTTTAGGCATTCAGTTAAATTCATGTTACGTTCCGTTAACCTTCCTTCACAAGGACGTTGTATACCTTCCGTTGAACCATCGATTACTACGTTCTCTTCTGCAGGGGTGCTCCTTCCTAGCCGTTTTCGGTCTGCCCGGATACAAGGGCAAGAACGAGACCTGCAACGCGCTCATGTGCTGCAACAAACTCGTGCACGAAGTTGCGGCCATGACCATGTGAGCACGCTTACCGCTCATACTCTATTACTTGCGCTGCGGCCTTGGAGATCGCGTAGTGTAATATACCAGAGGCCGCCTTTTAAGTAAATGTTTCGGACCAGATATATTAAGAGCCTAACCAATTTCTCTCCATGCAGAAAAGTGACAGCGGGAATCACCTCTGGCATGACTTTCTGCGGCATCATTGGCCACCCGCTTCGCCAAGAGTACACCGGTGAGAGTGCGATTGCATTAGTTACTCTTAGCGTTAACGTATATGCTACCGGTAGCATATACAGTAACTCAATAGTTAGGCTGATAAGTGCGTGCCCTCATGCATGCAAGCTTGCGCTTGTCCTTTTACTGCAAACAGCAGTATGAGATAGGGAATATACTTAATGTATCAGCACGTCCGCTCACAAGAATTTCGAAGGATTTTCGTAAAACACTTCTTTTAAGGATTGCTCGTTGGTGTGATGAATCAAACCGGTGCATGTGCGGCTTCAAGCCGTATGCTCTAAACACTGTCCACCTTCTACTGAGATCAATCGTTATCAGCTGGAAAATGGTATGAACGCTTCCGGGATCAGCCGGCTCACGGCCGGCTGATCCCGTTCATAACGCGAGCGGACCGTCGCTCTGACCACTGACAAAGCGCGATAAGCGCGAAAAGGCATTATTACGGGAAAGGCATCGCTACGAAATACCGGCCCTTGTGCACTCTCAATTATCTAAGTGAAGTCTCTAACCTCGTATAGACTCTTACAAGCACACTGACTCACTCAAGACAACACGAGTTATCTGTTACATACCTCAAAGTTTGGTGGAGTTCGCCTATCATGCTCTATGGAAATGCGGGACCGATCGTGGGATCAAACCTTTGTCTGCCAGAACAGCAGTCCAATGATCTAACCATTAGGCCACGGTCTCACGCATGATTCTCTCATGCCAAGGTATCTCGTTAAAACGTCTGGCGAGTGCGTCACGGGCCAGTTTCTCGCATTCTTCCCTCGTGACAGCTAGCGCTTTGAGCACAGTGCAACACCGGTGTTGCACTGTGCTTCCTTCGGGATCGACCCATTTTTGTTAGCTGCCTCTAAAGTTGAAGTTGACCTAAAATGCCATCGCAAACAAAGGCAGGCGAGTGCGTACTTCTAGATGGGTTTCACAAGAAGTGCTGTGACGAGTGTGATATGTGCCAGCTTGTGGTTCCAGAAAAGAGTGCAACCGCCGTCTACAGCGTGTTCTTTTCAAGATCACGTGGTAGTCTCCAAACGCGTACTCTAAGCGTACTTGAGGATTCGGGGCTCAAAACCCCTGCTCGCTGTAATTCACTTACGGGCATCAGTAGCCAGTGCTTGCCAGTGCCTTTTATTGCGATAGCAATTATATGGACACTCAAAAGCAGATTTCTGCCGTCGGCGTCGCCGTCGCCGTGAGGTTTCGTATGACGTCAATGGAGATGAAATCGTCGCCGCGCGCCGAACGCTGTATGTGCGAGTGAAAGGGCGCGAGGGGCGCGCGCTTTCACGGGGAGTGAACGCACGGCGAAGAACAAACGCGCGTTCTGCGTCGTGCTCGCTTAAGGGCTGCAGAAGTAGGCGTCTCTTTCCTCCTTTACAATCACCATATATGTAGAGCAAACGCGGCTTCTTCCATCGGGCGAAAGGCCGGGGGGGGACGGGAGGGAGGGAGGGAAGGTGACGTTTAGCTGTAGCACCAAATGCGTATTTATATAAAAAAGTTGTCGCAGTTTCACCTGAAAGGCGAAGCATCAATTGCGATAGCAAACTTGTAGAGAGCTATACGGAGTAATGATATTAGCTTTATCAGCTGTATAAACTTGGACATGCAGCAGCATCGGCAACACGCAGAACTGTTGTCGACGCCATCGGCGTTTTGCCCGCGTTCGCTCAAAATGCGTGCGGCGTTGGTGACTGTTGCCGGAGCCTCTGATATAAATAGGCACTTGGTGCCGCAGTTAAACGTCGCCTCCCTTCCCTCCCTGGCGCTGAGCCGTGCTCCCTCAAGGGCTGCAGAAGATAGCGCCAACCTTTCCCTTTCCCTCAAGAACCACTTATCATCATCATCCTTCCCTCCCCCTCCCCCACGGCCTCTCGCACGTCGGAAGAAGGCGCGTTTGCTCTACATACATGGTGATTGTAAAGGAGAACAGAGACGCCTACTTCTGCAGCCCTTAAGCGAGCACGGCGCAGAACGCGCGTTTGTTCTCCGCCGTGCGTTCACTCCCCGTGAAAGACGCGCCCCTCGCGCCCTTTCACTCGCACATACAGCGTTCGGCGCGCGGCGACGATTTCTTCTCCAAATGACGTCATACGGAACCTCACGGCGACGGCGACGGCGACGGCAGAAATCTGCTTTTGAGTGTCCATATAATTGCTATCGCAATAAAACGTTGCGAGGCGAGAAGGTGGGTAATATTTCCAACGCTGCTCGACGAGTGTCCCATTCTGATCTCGTCGAAAACCTCCGAGCCGCCCCCAGAGGCACCGGCAACAGTCACCAATGCCACGCGCGTTCGGTGCGAACGCGGGCAAAACGCCGACGGCGTCGACAACAGTTCTGCGCGTTGCTGGTGCTGCTGCATGTGCAAGTTTATACAGCTGATAAAACTACTATCCTTACTTACTCCGTATAGCCCTCTACTAATTTGCTATCGCAATTGATGCTTCGCCTTTCGGGTGAAACTGCGACATTTTTTTCTTTCAGCATAAAACCACACGCTTCTGTTTCTCAGTGTCGATACTTGTGCCATACGGTGTGCTCGCCTGATGGCTTGTTTGTGTCAAAGTACAAACAAACAAGATGTTTCCTTGAAAACGAAGCAACGTGAAGGGACCATGCATGAATCGACGAACCCAACAGCGCTGACCTTCAAATTAGTTTCTTGTGCTCTACTCGCACCTAAAATTGGAGAGGATGACACGTGGCGTGCAAAGATAATGACATTTTGGAGCGGAATTTTCACGGGCGCGATGTATGATGCTATATCACTTTCAGTTCCAGCATTGTCGTTGTGTCCTTGTAAGCGGCAAGAGTTCTGTTTCTCCTCCACCCCCTCTTTTTTAACGTTTTTGTCCTATCATGAAAGTGCAATCAGCTCTAGTTTCTGGTCGCGCTGTCGCTGCCACAATTTCACGCCTCACGTTTTCCTTCGCGCTGTTTCGCTCAAACGTGCCCGGGTCTCAACGCCCTTGTTTAACTAAGTCGCGAGCACGCATTTGACGATTGTTGCTGGGCGTGCAGTGATCGGACGCAAGGTGAACCTGGCCGCTCGGCTGATGAGCAAGTACTCCGACTACCTGATGGTGTGCGACGAAGACACGTACCAGCGTTCCGTGCTCCTCATGGGGCAAAACAACTTCAAGGAACTCGAGTGGCGCAAGCTCAAGGGCATCGAGCACATGGGCCGCGTTTTCCAGGTCAAAATCAGCACCGAGGAGTGAGTCGTTGTCTTCACTCGCGGCCTACATTCTAAGAGCAAGCTGCACATGTGACGTCATCAGACGCGGCGTGCATAATCGTACATATTATCAGCGCTCAAGATCGCATGTAAGCATAGATTAGAATAATAACGTTTAAAACTTGTCTCACACAGCTTAACACACTGAATATGGCACCCATATGCTGTAAAAATGTAACGGGCGAAGCGTGCTAGTGGAAACAGCGAGAATGCGTCAGTATCAGGTCCTTTGGTTCGTGGATAAATTTCTTGTGATCTACTTTGTGAATAAGTTCTCTCTATAGGTGCGTGCGTGTGCGTGTGCGCACCTACCTTTCTCTCCAGTTCCTACTTCTGTATTACCTTCTTATAGGTCTCGCACTTACGAAATAGCGAGACTATACAATGCCGGCTGTTCGCAGAGAGGTGATGAACGAGATCGCCAACTTCGACGACCCCGTGATGGGCATGACGCACGAGAAAGAGGTGGCCGACAGCTTCCTCATGGACTTCCTCACCAAGCGACGCATGCCCAAGCACATGCTGCTTCTGCGCGGCGAGACCGGCTGCGGAAAGAGCCACCTGCTCTTCGCCACCGTCAAGATGGCCGTCAAGAGGGGCTTCAAGTGAGCCGCCATCATCATTCTCGCGGGAAGCGCGTTCGGGACTGCGTCGTCTGTCGAAACTGCCTTTTTAACGAGGCACTAAAGAAAGAAAAAGAATAGGTGGACCCCGCGCATCATATGTGATTTGCGATGCTTTCTTTGATGATTACTGAAATGCCTTCACAATTCACTTCTAGTATATATTTCACTTCTATGTAGCTCACCGCCCCTAGCTTAATGCAAGCTTCGCTTTAAAAAATAAATTGAGCTCTGCTGGTGAATGAGCCTTCTACAACACGAAAATAGCCACTCTTACGTACAGCAGAGGCGGATAACCCAGAAAAGACGAAAAAAAAAAAAAAAAAGACGAGACGAGACGAGACGGGAAGCTCGGGGCAAATTCCTATGCCGCCCATTCAAATGCATGTAAAACGAACGCAGAAACGCTTTTATGAAAAAATCCCTGGACCAGTCTGAATTAAAGTTGTTGCACTTGAGAGAAAAAGATAAATCCTAGTGACTGTAGGAAGGAGCTCTCATTTAGGGCCCGGAAGTTTTTAGGAAATCTGCCGGAAATTTGGAAGATTAAAAAGAAATTGAAGCACGAAGTGTAGAGATCTATCTCTGTGCCGAACCAGATATTAAAGAAGTGTAAACTGCATCCTTGCATCCTTTAAAGCATATAACGCGGACAAATTTGATATATTTATTTACAGCTTACGTGAATTTGTTACAATGTTTACAAGGGTTTTGCAATATTCCTACTCACTTAATAGTATTATATTTTAGAGCCATATACAAATACATATATTTTGTCGGCTTTAGATGTATTATTAGGGGCAGTTTACAGAATTACGATAACATTTTATATTGCTGAGTTAGAGTGGTACACTTTATAGTTTTATTCTTGAAATTTTGCGATTTGCGATAACATTTATAAAAAAAAACTGGCAGCCTAAATGAGAAACCTGCTTCCTACAGACACTAGATTTTAGCTTTTTTTTTTCTCTTTATATATAGCAAACTTCATCGAATTCGGTGCAGTGGTTGCCGAGAAAAACGATTTCTCCGTTCCTACGTATTCCTCACAAGAGGAATCTGCTACAAAGTCCTTCCACATGCAGTTCAATAATTTCATGTGGTTTGTGTCCCGCTAAATGCATGAAGGTATTGCGTGTTTAAATTGCGCATTATCTCCGCAAGATTGATTGACTACGAAATTCTTCGGTGTAAAAAACGGTCCACTGTAGGGACACCTGTCTTGTTTTTTCTCTTTGGCAGCTTTTTTCTTTTTTTTTTCATGGCTAAATGTAATAGCCACAACAGAAGCTCGGTGACTATAGGGCATCGCGCTACGCAGCCCAATGTTGCGGGTTCAAATCGCAGGCGCGGCGCCCGCCTTTCAATGTGGGCGGAATGCAAAAATGCTCGTAATTAATACCCTCCACTATACGGCGTCCCGCATAGCACAATTCGGTTTGCTAACAACCTCACAATTTGGTTTGCCCATTGAATCTGTGGAGCAAATAACAATGCGGAATACCATTATTGGACTGCGTACAGAGTGTTTTAAGTATATTTGTGATTGCTTGTGAGACCCCGAAAGGAGGCGCATCGCTGGTGACTTCTCACTATACGCACGCGCAGGCCTGGAACGTGCCACGCTAGCGTGCGGACGATGCGAAACCCGTTCAGCGCTGTGTGCTTCCTGCTCAGCCGGCTGCTGGACAGCTACGGCCTCAATCCGCAGCAGGAGAACAACACCATCCTGGACGACATACTCGGAGCCGACTCGTCCACGCCTCTCGTCATCAAAGAGGGCATCATCCGACTCAAGGTACGCCCTTTATCCTGCAAGGGTGACATTTACAGATGCGAAACGACGCTAAAGACTAGCACCTAAGTCAGTTCAGATTGATAATGTATTCTATCAAAAACTCCTATTTTCGTTTATTTAGTGGCAAGAGATTGATTACTATGATGTGTGCTTTTTATTGCGATAGCAATTATATGGACACTTCAACCGGATTTCTGCCGTCGGCGTCGCCGTCGCCGTCGGCATCGCCGTCGCCGTGAGGTTCCGTATAGATAAAATCTTCGCCGCGCGCCGTATGCCCCAGAGGCAGCGTGCGGGGACGCGCGCTATCACGGAGAGCGAACGCACTCAATCTCCCACGCGCAAGCAAGGAAGCGGAAAGCCAGCGCCGGCACTTCTCTGCCAACAACCGCGCTCGTCGCTCGTCCGCACAGTCTCTTATCTCTCCCACGCGCAAGCAAGGAAGCGGGAAGCCAGCGCCGGAAGGAGCGGGGGGGGGGGGGGGGGGGGGGGGCGCGCACTTCTACGCTGCCAACAAGCGCGCTCGTCGTTCGTTTGACCGCACCGTCTCTTATCTCCACACGGCTCTGGCCTTTATGCGCATTCGCCGCTCAGTTTCCGTTGAAGCGATAGACCGCACGTACCTTCGCCCGCTCCTGCGGCGTATATATCCGCTCGCTGCCAGCGTTTTGACGGTCGTTGTCTGCAGTCATTCAGTGTGATCTATTCATGTTTGTTTGTGCGCGCTCACACCACGCTTCTTCAATCAGTTAGTAATAGTCGGGCCACATTTTCCAACGCACGCTACACATGCAATGCTGCCCGGGTCGGCAGTGCAGCGCTACAGGTGTGTCCCTTCGCACGCGCTGCCCACGGGAAGCGCTTCTCATCAACACCACCGTTTCACACGCGCCTTCTCGTGGTCATCGAGTCTCTCTTCATGTCGGTCTACTTACGCCGCAGCACACCTGCTTACTTAATCAGCTCATGTTTACAACAATTCATATTGCTACCAAAGCCGCTCACCTTACTTCGTATGACATTGCTGTGTTGCTATCGCATTAATCGCTTCGCCCTTAGGGCGAAACTGCGACATTTTTTTATCGTGTCTGCCTTTTGGGCATCTGCGTTTCTGTACCATGAGCCGAACCAGCTTAGATTTTTTTTAGTCAAATCTTCCTGGAGCATTTTATATAAGTAACTGCCCGACACTGATTTTTCTTGGTTCAATTTCACAGCGCTTAGACTGGCGTCGCGGCTGCTTGTAAATTGCCCGACGTTGGGTTTACGCCCATTGAACGTTACCTACAAGAAGCGTGATTGCGACAATTATTTCGGGTAACAACATGGCTGTTCATCGGAAAATGTGCACACGTGGTCCATGAAGCATTGCCCAACGTATAATTTTTGATACGCTGAGTTTCATACCTCGAATTGCTAATTTAACGGCGGGAAACTTAACGCAAAACCCAAACATGGCGACAAGAAGACGCCTGTGGAGAGGGTAGCGAAGGGGAGACAAAAAATCGCTAGCCTTTGAGCTCAGCTGTATTGAGTTCTGCCCCTGTGCTAATTCGTGCAGAACGCGCCTGCCCTGAGGCTGGCGACGGCAGGAAGCCTGGCGGACGTCTCGTGGCAGAACAAGAGCGTGGCCCAGGCGAAGGACCACCTAATAGCGATCACAGAGTCGGTACGCTGCGTATGGTTTTCACGTGACGACACGATGCAGCTTCTCACCGTGCTAGTATCCAAACATGGCAGTAGCGATGACGTCAGCGCGCTATATTATAACGCGTACGTTGTGTTCACTTCTTTTTGACGCTGACCACTTTTTTTTTTACTTTGTACCTCTACCAGCCAAGGGTTCTGTCGTGTCCGTCGTTGTAATCAAAAAACGATCCCGACGAACCGCTAAAAATTGCAGGTATAGCAGTATAGCTTACTTGAATTCAGGCATTCAGCGTACAACTAAGCACTCGTTTTCGCAAGAAAAACCACAAAAACAAGCTTCAAAGTGATAAGCCAACATGATGGATGATAAGGGCTGCGGGCAAACAACGGAAACAGGCTCGGCGCGGTCCGTAAGATTAGATTGCAGCTGTTGCAAAGCTTATGCAGCTGCTTGAAAGAGGGTTGACGTCATTCGAAACCCTTCCAGCCTAGTAACTGCTTCGGTTCATTTTCTAGACTACCCCACTATGGGGTAGTCTAGTAGTGTATATCACACCGATCATAAAGCAGTAGTGAACATTGTTGTGAAGTAGATAATAATAAAGGCCAGGGTTAAAGTTACGTTGTAGTGTGTGAAATATCAAGTGCGCCGCAGTCACCGTGAGGTTGGCGTAAAAAGCTTCGCTTTCCAACCACCTTCACAGGGTGGATTGGCGGGCAATGTTTTTTTTTTTTTTTTTGCCGGATTATCACTGTTATCGATATGTAGCTCAGCGCCTGTCGTGCCTGTCATGCTGTCGCGTTTTTAAATGCGAAGCATTTCTTGGCCAACATTTGCCACTTTGACAGTATCTATCTATCTAAAACACGTTTACAGAATGCGCATGACTCGCCCGTGAACTCGGCTGCTGCGTGGCCATAGATAGATGGATAGATGGATAGATGGATGGATGGATGGATGGATGGATGGATGGATGGATATATATATATATATATATATATATATATATATAGATAGATAGATAGATAGATAGATAGATAGATAGATAGATAGATAGCCAGGCCAGCCAGCCAGCGCCAGCCAGCCGCCTACGTCTTGGCGCTCTCATCGTCCTTACTAGCTAAGTGAAGGAAACACTAAACGATAATGGCAAAAGTCATAGTCATGAGCATGACAGCAAAAATGACAAGGACTCAGTGAAAAAAGATTAACACTCAAAGACCACTGAAATGGGTCTGGACGTGGCCACTAAGAGAAGAAAACACTAAAGGATGATGGCAGAAGTCATAGTCATGAGCATGACTCAGTAAAAATGACAATGACTCAGCGAAAAAATAACACTGAGAAGCCCCTGGAATTGGTTCAGACGTGGGAAAAAAGTGAATGAAGCACTAACGTATGATGGTAGAAGTCATAGTCATAAGGATGACTCAGCAAAATTACAATGACTGAGCGAAAAAAGATTAACACTCAAAAACCACTGAACTGGGTTCGAACATAAATGATAGGTCATGACATGCGTGTCATGTAGGTCATGAAACAGCCTCCTACGCCTCGGTGCTCCCAAGGTAGTTTCGTTAACTTGGTAGGCTCCCCGTAGACTGCTTCGCATAACATCGATTCCCACAAGGCGTGGGATCTGCCGGCTTGTTTTTTTTTTGTTTTTTGTTTTTGTTTACGCAGCTTCTCGACGTGGTAGTACCCGAAGATGACGGCCACGATACCGTCAATGCAACGTTTATATCGGCAAGCTACATACCGTGATATCACAGAGATGCGGTGATGCTGTCAGTGGTGGTGACGCGGGAAAGATTCACTTACTCTGTGACGTTAATTTTCTCGGTGAGCAAAATATATAGACCTGGACAAGTTTTCCATAAGTCCCCTTATCTATTCTTCCTTTGACTTCATTGCCCCTCGGTTCCCGTCGTTCGGCTCTCTTTGCAAAGCTTCTGTGAAACTGTGAACAAAGAGGCAGAAGTCAATGAACGCAATCGTCTGTTCTTTTCGTATGTGCTATGCCTACTTGTCTGCACCACTTGCGTCATACGAAGAGGGAACTTTTAAGCACAGCATGAACGTGCTTATGCTTGAATTTGTGTTCTTTGATATACCGTTTATATATGGGCTAATGATTTAACTATAGAAAAGTTAATTGCAATGCCATTCGAAACCTTCGTTTCATATAACGCTTTCGAGCGCTTAAAAATCTTTACAAAGGCTATATTTTCTCCACACGCATTTATATTTCTATACTCCTGTGTTGATAGGGAGCGCCCATACCAGACTTCTACGTAATGAATTGCGTGTAATTGATTACTTGTAATCAATTACGTTCTCAGGCAATTTTGTCATCTATTACTTTGTTTTCTCAGTAAAGCTCACGGTAATTTGTTTACTTTTCTCAGTAACCAATTGCATGCAACCAATTATATTTCTGAAGAAAGAGGCTATAACAGGTGACACATCCTTGAGCACTTAAATTCGGTGGGAACTACAGTGTTCAAAGGGATGAAAACATGTACGTGGGTTACCTCGTTTTGCAATCAGCGTCCTGCAGCAGCGACGCCCGGAACACCTGAACATGGCAGGCTTGCAGATGTGCACACTTCTCTTGGTAGTCCAACCTCTCAGCTTTTCTGTAATAAATTTATCTCCCCATATCCTGGAAACGCTTATAGGCGGACTTCATAGGCGGTAAGAGCTGTTGCTCAATTCTTCGCCTAGAGCATTTTATGACTTCTCTGATATAGACAGAAGTGTTTGACCGTTAAACGAATTAATTTCTCAGTGATATTACGCGACTCATATACAGCTATTTTATGATTGTAACACACGAACAGTATTCCTAGAGCTGAATAATACGCAGCATTATAATAAATTGCATTGCAGATTTGGCCACCTTCTCCAGGAACATGATACTTTGCTGGCGTCAGTTACAATTAGTCGCTTTTTTCTAAATGGCTAACGAGTGAAGCGAGCCGAGAGGAGATCAACCAGATGATATTCGGCAAATTGAAACTAAAACGGCACTTCTATATGACTCGATAGCGATAACCACTTCGAACATTGGTGCCAAAGGATCACCTAATACGATATTTCAGTTTTCACTGGCCCTGTCCGGAGCGCCTTCCCCTATAGCCTCAGCTGCAATGAGGCGTTGCATTTCATAGAAAACCCAGACCCGAGCGTCGCGGCATTCAGTAACCAGATTCTGTCGAGCAAGGTGTTCGTACGTGACCACCCAGTCCTCCTCTTCAGCGCGCGCATTAAGCGAGTTTTCAGTGTCGCCGCAGAAGTTGGAAAAAGCAAACGAAAAAAACATATTATCGCATAAAAATTTGAAAACTGTCTATAACGTGTCAATGAAAGCACGCATTAAAATTTCCATGCCAGCTCGTTCTATTTGCTGTATTTGTGCAATAATAATAAATGTAGGTAGGAAAGTAACGGTAAAGTAATCGATTACTTTTGAGTTATTGCTCAGTTGATTCCGTGGGGCAGTCATTAGTAATAGTAATCAATCAAATTCTTGAAGGAAGTAATTCTAATTGGTTACCTTTTATTGCGATAGCAATTATATGGACACTCAAAAGCAGATTTCTGCCGTCGGCGTCGCCGTCGCCGTCGCCGTCGCCGTCGCTGTGACGTTCCGTATGACGTCAATGGAGATGAAATCGTCGCCGCGCGCCGAACGCTCTATGTGCGAGTGAAAGGGCGCGAGGGACGCGCGCTTCACGGGGAGTGAACGCACGGCGGAGAACAAACGCGCGTTCTGCTCTGTGCTGATGATGATAAGTGGTTCTTGAGGGAAAGGGAAAGGTTGGCGCTATCTTCTGCAGCCCTTGAGGGAGCACGGCTCAGCGCTCCCTTAAGGGCTGCAGAAGTAGGCGTCTCTTTCCTCCTCTACAATCACCATATATGTAGAGCAAACGTGCCTTCTTCCGACGCACGAAAGGCCGTGGGGGGGGGGGGGGGGGGAGGGAAGGGAGGCGATGTTTAGCTGCGGCACCAAATGCCTATTTATATCAGAGGCTCCGGCAACAGTCACCAACGCCGCAAGCATTTTGAGCGAACGCGGGCAAAACGCTGACGGCGTCGACAACAGTTCTGCGTGTTGCCGGTGCTGCTGCATGTCCAAGTTTATACAGCTGATAAAGCTGCTATCATTACTCCGTACAGCTGTCTTCAAATTTGCTATCGCAATTGATGCTTCACCTTTCAGGTGAAGAAACTGCGACAACTTTTTTTCTTTAACGTGAACACGTCTGATACATACCGGTGTAGGCCCCCTATAGTGTTAGTGGATGCGACACGTCTCCTGCCGGAATCCTCTTTCAGCCGCCTACAGCCAGCGCTAAAGGTTGTCTCGCCTGCCAAACGCCAAACGTCGTTGTAAGAAAAGGCAACATATTTGTGCGCTGAAACTTCTATGACGTCGCGACTTGCAAAGTGTTTTCTGGTATTTGGGCCGTCGAGGCAAAGTAACTGTTCTCGAAACTTGCTATTGGCTTAATCTTTAGCTCTTTAGAGCTGATTACAGCCCATTTCCACAGACTAAAAAAAAAAAAATCTAGAGCGTAGCAGACGCCATCAAAGTCCATGACGTCACTGCTGGCTGGTGCGATCATGGCGGCGTCGTCACCCATTTCTCGTTTCTTTGTCTTATTGAAAAGTAATTTACTAATACAGCGCTACCGATCTTTCTTATTAGTGTCCGTATAAACCAACAGCGCTTCTAGTAACACACATGTAAAGTTTGGACAGGGAACGAGGACGAAGAAGAGCGGTCATTGCACGAGCACTGCAGAGAAGGTTATTTCTCTGCGCTGGCTGCAACCGCCGCCCCTCCAACATCGTCGCGCCCGCCGGCCTGCGGCTTCTGCATGCTGCTGCTTCTTTGTCTGCGGCGTGCAGCTGTGCACAAAGGCTCCGTGCATCTTGGCGGTGGACGATGCCAACTACATGGACACGCTGTCCTGGGAGCTGCTGGACAAGTTCGGCCAGCTCACGAGCCAGTACCCGTGCGTAGTGGCCCTGACGTCCATCCCGCACTCCGAGCGTGTCCAGCAGCCGCTGCAGATCCAGAAGATCATGGCCAAGGCTGTGCTCATTGTGGACATTCAGCCGCTGAGCAAGGAGTACATCCCAGACTTCTGCTTCCAGAGGCTGCAGGTCAAGGGCATACACAACCAGATTTTGCGGTACGTACCCCAGACTCGCGGAGAAACTAGCGAAACACAATACCTTTTTCAAGTCCACTTGAAATAACCGAACTGTCTGTTATACGAAGTGGTAGAACCAGTTGTTCACCCAAATTTCGCGGTTAGACGCGCACAGCTGCATGTTAATGTACGTGTTGAATTCGCCCTTCTCGTCAAGTTTGTTGAGGTAAAAACAGCCTTTTCAAACGCGTAGATAACACCTATGTGTAACATCGTGAGCCGTTTTGTTATGTCCACGCCGTGTATCCTTGGTAACGTCGTCTTGCGGCACTTAGTTATATTCCTGTTCCGCCTTCGGTGATCAAATGACTAAACTATTTCTACAGGGTGCCGCAGGCGCATGGCTTCAAGTCACAGCGTGTATATTTCTGTGTTAAAAGCTGGTGTTCGAGGTTGTGGACAATGGATCCAGAGATGATTAACTAGTAGTGCTTTTAGAAGGATGGACGCGCGTATAATGCTTTCACTGTGCAGAATGAAGCAGTACAGTAAAGCCACCCATTCACAGGTGCCCATGAAATTCGGCGTGCTTCAGTTAGAAGAGCTGTCTTATTGTGCTAGTCGTTCTAGACTAATATTTTTACCTTTAGCGCTACAATAGGCAAATCCTGACAGAGGAGACAAAGCAACTTGCCAATTTGTCGACACTCGTTCCGTGTTTCTCTGCGTGTGTCGTGGGCGCTTGTTTCGCGCTGAACCTGATGTACAAATATGCGCGAACTAGCCCAACTACAAATGCACATAAAGGTTGTCCTGTCTTCGCATGGTAAATGTTCATTTTATTTAGCGCGAAAAAGAAAGTTAGTTTGAGCTATATAGTTGACATGAGTTCACCTTGAAAAGTTCATCTTAGTCCTAAGCTGACTATGCAAATTTGAACGATCACCTGCACTGGCGCTGAACTGTTGCGTTAGCTTTCACCGAAAATTAAGGGGAGAAGCGGCGCTAAATCATGGTTGTCCCCACAAGACACTTTCAAATATCGGTTCTTTAGATTCCTTAACTAATAAAGAAGCTTATGATCAAATTCAATCGCTTGCGCTGTAAGGAAATGTACGTCTGCTATCGCTCCTGCTTGGCTTCTAAAGCGGCCATGAAAGCTGTTTTCCAGAAAATTCTGCACAGCGGGAAAGAAACTGGGCGCGCAGTGATCTGATCAGGAAGCTTAATATTCAAGCTTTCGAGCGATAAGAGAACTTCTGCGGAATGTTCTTCGGAAAAAAAAATAAGGCGCATCATCAAAGTCGGTACACGGTGTTTTAAGAGTTTGCCTTCACTTCAGACTAGCATATTCCTTCATACAACAGAAAGATATCTCATAGACTATGGCGCAGGCTCCGTTGCGTCTGTCAATTCGGAAGATGTTTTATGGACAGCTTGTAATTGAAAGTTGGTGCAGCTCGCAATTTTTCGCATAGACAAGGCGATGACCGAGTTTGACTGTGAAAAATCAGCCAACAGAGAATGCATAAAGGGCAAGGCAGTGCGCTGCGGTGTTGTTCTCGAGTGATCACTTTCGGGAATACTTTCACTTTCCCTAGATTTCGCATGACTAGCGCCGGACGTGCCAGCGTTTACGGGTGGCAGCGTTTTTTGCGCAATGTCAAGCGCGCTCTCGTAGCACACTGCGAAGAACGCTGTCACCCATAGACGCTGACGTCTCCGGTGCTAGTCACGCGAAATCTCGCGGAAGTATCTCCGAAAGTGATCCCCCGAGAAAATACCGCGCTTGGCGTACGCGTGCAAGTGATAGTGGACACGTGGTGGCTCGCTCGTCCCTTGCCATGTGTATACTGAGCATTGTCACACGATCGTGCGATGCAGCCTTCTGAAGGAGTACACCAAGGGCAACCCCGCCGCCATGGTGGAGATTTTCCAGGTGCTGAAGCAGAAAAACCTGATCCACAACATCAACTCGACGACGACCCCGGAGGCACGCATCAAGCGTGAGTTCACCTTGGCCAAGGAGGACGAGCACGAGCTGCGAGAGCATCGTCCGGGAGAGGGATTCGTGAGTTGGCCGCCACTTCCTATTCAATTCTATTCATATCAGTTCAATTCAGTTCAATTCAGTTTATTCAACGTCATTAAATGTTAGGAGCACAGACAAATAAGCCATTTTGAAGAAATCTGTACCCCCCTGTGGCCTAAGACAGGTTACAAATGCTCGCATATAAAAACACAAACAAACAAGCAAACAAGCTCTCATAGCAATAGTCATTATACGTCATAGATTGATGCAATGCAGTGGGAGAGAACAAGAGTGGCTGAAACTGTTAAACAAAAAAAGCCCGTTATTTTGTTGAAGGCAGCATTAACATGATTTCGAATTAGCGAAATACATTCACATCAAAATTAAACGCTTTAGATTCAGCACTCAGTGGCATTAGAAAAAGTAGCAAAAGACAATGCACTAACGAGTTAACAATTTGACGGCGCCGGCTAGTCATAAAAGAAAAAAAAAAAAACGGAGCTCTTTGCAAGAAACGTAAGCTACGTCAGCACTGCCTTATACAGGGTGTCCCAGCTATCACGCAGCACGATTTAAAGAAAGAGGAACGGCGTTACGCGAAGCAAAGTTAGTGCGTATTGTTTCCAGTGCAGTGGAGTAGCCGCCAGTAATTTTTTCGTTGCCGAGATTTAATTAGCTAATTGTAATTAGTTATCTAACTCGAGAAGTAATGCCCTAATTATCAAAGTGTCAATGAGAAAATTGTAGAGCGACATGAAAAACTACCGATACAGCTTTCTGTTGCTCCGTACGTGCTACATAAGTGTTTTTCCGAGCGTGAAAGAAGCCCGCGAATACACGCAAAGTGCCTCGAGCGACCAGTCGCGCGGCAATTCTGCGTGTATTCGCGGGCTCCTTTCACGCTCAGAAAAACACATTTATGTGGCACGTATTGAGCAACAGAAAGCTGTATCGGTAGTTTTTCGTGTCGTTCTGCAATTTTCTGATTGACACTTTGATAATTAGGGCAGTACTTTTCGAGTTAGATAATTAATGACAATTGGCTAATTAAAGCTCAGTAACGAAAAAATAACTGGCGGCTACTCCACTGCACTGGAAACAATACGCACTAGGTTTGCTTCGCGTAACGCCGTTCCTCTTTTTTTAAATCGTGCTGTGTGATAGCTGGGACACCCTGTATAAAGAACCCATTCAGTGTAGGTAAATTAAACTTCATCAACTGCTTGTCGTAATTTGTTAGGCATCCATCGACTTTCCAGAGCTCTGGATGTCGGGTGTGGTCGGCAGTGACGTTTTTCATTGCTCATTGAAGGTATACGTACATGCGCTAACTTTTGGGTTATTCGGCTTTAGAGGATGCCCAGATTACGAAAGCGGGCGAGCTCGTGCTATATAGCACGAGCTCGCCCGCTTTTCATTCGCTTATTAGAAATCACCGCGCTCGTGCTTTATTTATAAAAGTCCTTTTCACTTCATAAGCCTAGAATCTTTACACACCGAGAGCAGCGCTTCACCTGTCGCTCAAAGTTCAACATACCATTTGCGTTTCGTAATCTGGGAATCCTCTAAAGCCGAATAACCCAAAAGTTAGCGCATGTACGTACCTTCAATGAGCAATGCGATTAATACTACAACGGCAACCACACCTATCATTGCATTTCCTCGGTGTTTGGCGTGATGGGGTGTCTCGGCACGTGTACAGAAGAAGCATGGCTAAGGGTGAAACGGAAGGCGTCGCGTTACGCGTGGGAGAAAGTAAACATCTGAGCGCGCTTCGCGGTATAAGCTGCGTAGTATAGTGGGGGCGTTACGAGAGGAAATAACGTTTGCGTATTGGGTTTACGCATCACGAAGGCGTCAGACCACGTTTAACATAAGCTGTCGCTCAATAAGTTAAGCTTGATAAACACTCAGTGTTGGAAAGGCGAATTTGTTCGAACTGTGAATTTCTTGAACGCCAGTGTTAAAGCGGATAGAATGCTACAAGGCAAACCATGCCGTTTACTGAGGAATGAAATTTTCATGGCTGACAAAAATTCTTTCCGATATCACTCCTAGTTCAATATACTGTGGGCATTTATTAAGCTATCCTTTCTCGTCTGTACGTGATCATCATCACGTGGGGTTCACATGGGGTTCTTCTTCTTCGCTTGTGGGGCTTTCTTTTGAGTGTGATCTGCGCTTTGCGCGTGGTCGTTTCGCCACATCTCCGACGCGTAATAAACGCCCTGGAAACTGCTGCGTCACAAGTGGTGGAGGTGCTGGGTACACGAACTTAGCACCGCGAATTGTACGTAATGCAGAAGTCCATCGATGGAAATACGAGCAGTGCACATGGCGGTAGGTTGAATGGCGGCCCCTTGAGCAGCGAGTAGTGTAGGTCCCCCATAGGGGGTCGTAACTTTTCCGGAGTCGTGAACACAATTCGCGGTGAATAACTGAAACACTAGCACCAGTGTCCATCAAAGCTTCCACTTGTACACCTTCTACTACAACCAATATGATATTGCATGGACGCGCTGGAGGAATTTCTGTCCTGTCGTTCGACGCAGCTTTTCCTCCAAAAGCTGCATAATTGAGTTTTCCGGATGACGTTCGGCTAATTGAGAAGCAGGTCTAAGTGGGGTCGTAGAGCGGCGAAGGGGTGACGGCGAGCGGCGTCTCGCAGGACGGTAGGTCGGAGCCGTCTCGTACGCGTATACAGTTGACGGTGGAGAGCGGCCGCGCGGCGCAGCATAACGACGGCGTTGGTCATGTAGGCTCCCCAGACGTTGGAAAGTAGCTCCGGGAGAGAAGTCATCCCATCCCGTTCGTATACATCATATCCTATACGTCATACGCTCCTCTTGCTGGCGCTTGCGGCACAAATGTGCTATGTGGCCACGATAGCTGCAGTATAGTAGCAGATGGGACGAGGCGGATGCCACTGCGGATAGCTGGGTTGGGGTAAGTGCACTGGTAGTCACGGAAACCATGCGGGCGGGCATTGGTTTTGGAGGCATCGGTGGAACGATGACTGGCGAAACTGCGGCTACTTGCGCGTACGTTGGTGGTGCCCGAGGGGTTAGAGGGTCCGTGTACGCTGCACTAGCCATGGACGCCAATTCCCCCTTGACAACGTGTCTCAGAAAATTATCCGAGGCATGAGGAGGCATAGGCTCTGCTGCGAAGCCAAGATAATGTAGTTCTCGAATGATTGCGCGGATCACTGCTCGTAACCAGGGGTCGTCGGTAGTAGTGTTTGCAGTGGTGTCTGGCTGCAACCGTACTGATTCGAGCTCGTCAAGGCGCTGGCAAGTAGCGATGATATCAGCGACGTTAGCGGGGTTCTTGATGGCTAACGCATTCTTACTTTTGTGCTTCAATGCATAAAACGACATTTTGTTAGGAACGCCAATGCATTTCTCCGCAAAGTTCTGGAAGTAATATCTTGAAACTGATGTCATCCTGAGAATTCGTTCCAAGTGGATCCGCCTTGCGAACTCCACGGCTAGAATTTGTAAATTTCAATATGGGCCGTAAAGTAATTGGTTAGAGACTTAATTAGTGAATTTTTATTAATTAGTCGATTATGCATTTAATTTTTTGTGCAAGTAATGTCCGCCTCTAGGAGTGCACCAGCTCATGAACTAAAATTGTGCTATCTGGCACAGGCAACCTTTAAACATTTTTGAAAGTTTCGCTGAAACACCCCGCTGAAAACACGCCCAGTCCTACATTCTTACCATGTATATTGGTGCAGCAATTGATTAGTGAAGTTCTTTTTCATTTTTTCCTCTCAGACAATCTGCGACGTCGTTGGCGAGGGGCTCATGGATGACGTGCAGGTACCGGACTCCCTTCAAGGTACGACATGCATTGCGCATGCGTAGAAGTCAGTGCAGAGTACGGCGTCCTTGAAACGAGCCTGTTAACCTTCGCAGCCCTGACCGTCGTGCGAATGGAGATGCTCAACGAGAAGGAGGTCGTGCTCCTCAAGAGGGCATCCGTGTGTGGCAAGACGTTCGAAATCTCTCTGCTGAAACTTCTCAGCTCCACCATTACCACAGCCGAGGTGAGAAAATAATAAGCTGAGCACGTGCTCTAGCTGTCATCTCCTCAACTCGGCGTGCTACGGCCGTGGACGTTGAATTATTTTAGTTTAACGCATATTTTGAAGAAAAAAAAAGAAGTTCTGAAGTACCAATGCAGCGGAACGTTGGGGACTACAGTTAACAGCAGTATACGGCTGCTGCTGTGCCGCTATAATCCAATAGCATCATAGGCGAACGTCGCCCACTTTGGAGGTATCTCACAGAAAAGTGGGGCGATCCCGGAGGCAGTGCAGAGTGCTGTCTAACACGTCTAAAAGCACTAGATGTTATGAGGAAATAATCCGAGAAACTGGCCCGCGACGAACGCGCCCGATGTTTCAAAGTTTTTGCATAAGAGAAGCACGCGTGCGATCGTGACATAATGGAGAAAACCTTGGACTGCTCTGCTGGAATACAGAGGTTCGATTTCAGCCTCGGTCTCACGTATTTCTTCATAGAATTACAGACTTCACCCACTTTAGAGGTATCTAACAGAAAACTCGAGGTGTGTTGAGAGTCTGCGAGCGCGTCATAGTGTGCACGAAGTCGCAATATTGTAAGAGGTACGAGGTATAGAAACGTCACTTTTATAAATGAGAGTGCGCAATGTTGCCCGTGAGGCGCGTGTGCGCAAATAACATACTTAGTGAGTTAGCGGTGCTAAGTTCTGACCGATTTCATTTTTTTTTTTGGGGGGGGGGGGGGGGGCGTCTGTAAGCATCAATGTATATTTGTTAAGTTAATGTGCTGTTATTGTTCACTATGCAGTTAATTAAAGGACTCTGCTATTGGAACGGTCGATGCGTGCGTTCGTTCTTCAAGATCCCCTTAGGTGTCATTTTGGCTATACAATACTGTGTTTGCGATATCGAACACAGAACCTAGCTCCGCAGTGACGATGTTAGGATAAAGGGTTCCAAGCTGGGCTAGTTGGGTTACGTTCATTATTGCGAAACAGCGCAGACGACGGGATGGGTGACATTTATCACGGTCGTTTGCACTGTTTCATCATAATAGGATACAAGAATTAGGCTTGTTAGTACCTTGCGACTGTTACAAAGGTTGATGAAGCGTTTATAGGACTACTGCTTAGGTAATCGAAGCTACTATGGAAGATGCGCATGTTGACTCGTCAACAACGAAAAAAAAAAAGAACATCTCATGATAGCTTCTGTTCCAAAAGACATTTAGCACACTGTTGTGCAAGTATTCCTCATCGTCAAGGCCACCCGCAGTTATTATAGCGTAGCTTTCTATGTCTCACTGATTCGTCAGTGAGCGCCGAAAACACACTGCAGGAAAGCCAACTTACACACACAATCGTAGAACACTACATTTTACATTCGCAGTTGTACCGATAAGAACACTGGGAACTGCAACACCACGCTACCTTGACGAACTGTATATATCTGCATTGCATTACGCGCGTCACGCAATGCATTCCCGGCCGTCACCATGGGTAGGCCGCAGGTGCAGCGTACGGCAGAAGACGCTGCCGTATGAATTGCGCCAATGTAAGCGCGAGCTCAATCGTGCCCGTAAGGCAGATCCCGTGTATCGTCAACGGTGAATGTGCGCTAGCAATCAACGGCTACATGATCTAAAATAAAGGCTATATAACTTAACAAAATGTGTCTTCACTCAACTTCAGCGTTCAAAAAATACAATCCCAAACAAGCAATCAAATCACGTATGCATCGCATCGGGTCGCTCAGCATTTTTTGGTTCGTTGCGTGGTCGTTGGCTTTGGACTTTGATTCAGTTTGCATGGGCGAAAACTTCGATATAAATCTTTTTTTTAAGAAATGGGCTTTGATTTTATCTGCGTTACATCATTCCTCCACTGTATACCTGGCGCAGATCAACGTCGCCCTCAAGAAGCTGGTGGAGCAGCACTTTGTCACGTGCTCGGCGAACACGACCACTTCGTTCGTGTACCTGCTCGAGGGCAAGGTGCAGGATGCCCCCGAGTGCCCCCAGTGTGGCCAGGTTGGCTCGCTCATGCGCTTCCATTCGGCGGCCGTGCACAAGACCATCTACGCCACGCTCACTTACGACAGGTAGGCGGACTGTCGCAGTAACGCAAGCCTTCGTTTCATTCCCAACCGATTCTTTTCGTCATTCGTCCATCGCTTAGGTGGCCTGCCCACACGGCGAATATAAATTGAGAATGGAAAATAAGTGTTTGGTTCTGCTAGCTAATATTCGAAACCGATTAACGCCTTCGCATTTATTGTGACATGACAATAATTATCTTCGCGATTACGATACCGCTCTCTCGCGCCGAAACCTCGCACGGAAATCCCATCTCGTTCTCATGCGACTTTCTGTAATTCGGCCTCAGCTCGACAACACAAATCGACTCTAAGTACATAATGAACGAATTAAAAGAAGTGTTCCAAGAGCGTTCGCATTCCTGGGGCATTTCAACACGCTGCAGTTAAAGGATGGCTTCTGTAGAACATTTGAAATACTTTCGTTCGTCCGGTAGCAACATTAAACCGCTGTAATACGTGAGACCGGCACCAAAAATACTGTTAATAATAATAATTTAGGCAGCCGAACGGGGCGCGTGCCATGTTCGACGGGCGCGCAGCGGATCCAAAATCGACTCAGTAGTCGGGTTGTACTTTTGCAGTTAATTTTTTATAATCAGCTGTTAGTGTCAATTTCAACTCCGTTCGGTTTTTTGAGCTTGAACTTTTTAAAAACAGCTATTGCTGCAACATAATGGGGGCTGGGCTCTATGAACAGCGACAAATGTGACTCGGCGAGGGCGCCAAGTGCCCTTGCTGCGATAATCGTATACGCATCGGACCGTATTTACTTCATGGACGACATTCCTGCGTAAACTATTGCAAGAGGCGAGGTGCCGTCCTCATTGTGGTTCAGTGTGTAAACTGTCATTTGTACTGAACATGGGTCGGCAGAATAAGCCCATGCTCACCAATATTCACTCACCAATATTTTTGAAGGCTATGTGCTCGCTCACACTCGTTTGTACTCAAACCAACGCCTCCTAGATAGCACAAGGCGTGTGCACTTCGATTCACCCGACTGCCATAGAATCATGCTCCCGAGTAAGCCACGGCAATCTTAACGTCACCGCTTTCGTCACGCAGGACTTGACAGTGGAAATTTAGGTCCAAGTAGCATGACGTCATAAAGCAGAGCGCACAGGCCTGCTAGCTATAGGGACCTTGCTAAAACTCATCGGTACTCACTCAGATTGATCCTCTCGCGCGATCCATTCATAATCACCGACACTCACTCGCGTTCGTAGTCGCTTCCATTCACATTTACCGGCACTCGCCCACATATACACGCCCACTCACACTCGCCAACGGTCACTCGTGTTCACTCAATATCGTCCCTGACTTTTGTTCGTGCTCGAGTCCACTGGCACTCACTCACACCCCTGTCCACGGACACCCTTTGTCACTCTCTAAACCTCTACCTCACGCCTGTAAAATGAGTGTGGAGCAAGAATTAGTGCCCTCGAGAAGGGGGTGTGCCGACCTTTGGCACTGAAGCCCGACATCGTTCTGTTCTCGCAGCAAGGCGGACATCCACCAGGAAATCGCGACGTGCCTCGAGGAGAATGCCCTGCAATGTCGCTTCTGCAAGGAGTACCTCAGCGTCGAGGTGTACACCTCGGCAACGGACGAGTTCCTCATGTGAGATAATTTCATATAAGTTTTAGAACTAGTGTGTGCTAGGCGAGTCAAAAAGGGACTTATTTGAAGAGAGCACCAGAAAAATTGAGGCAGAGCGAGAACAGGAGAGGAGGCTATGATATATAAAACATGCTACTGAACGCTCGTTATGTGCAAAGCGCCTGTTGTGTATTGCATGTCACTGCCATGTGTCAAATTTTATATTGGCCAGTCTGAGATATATACTAACGTGCGATTGATACACAACTTGCACCCGGTTCATTATTTCTGCAGTCATTTAAGTGTGCGTGCGTGTGTGCGTGCGCGTGCGTGTGAGTGTGCGCGTGTGCGCGTGTGTACGTGTGTACGTGTGTGCGTGATTATCCTTTTGCATTTATAGGGGAGAAACCAGCTTTGTTTAAAAATAGGAATCAGTTGACTAACTAAAAATATAACAGAAGCATTTCAGATATGCAAATCCCGTGAGCGTGCACATGAGCGTTTTTGCTTAATGCTTCCATCTGGTATATTATCAATCTCAACATGCCATGTTTCTTTCGTTGTAGTTTAGAATGATGCATGACAAAGTGTCGGAGTGGCATCCTTCATTCCATTCCCACTACATTCCGGAGACTGAAGATCACCTTAATTCCACTTCTTTTAACTCGGAATGGTAAAGAGTTGGAGCATTGCCACTCTTGGAGTGGCTAAGTTGATCTATATTTCATTACTCCATGGCCATTAAATGAAACATTTTTTTAAATTGTTCACTACTTGCACTTGCGTGCCTGGTATAGCTAAAAACATATCCTTGAAGTCTTAACAATGTTACAAATAATCTTACGTACTATTTCTTCGTGCCAAAACAAACACGCTTTTTGTTCTGTTATATCGGCATAGCGTTGATGCCTGGAATCTAATATCTACTGTTTTTACAATAGATATGAATCTTCGATGCGTATCACGAATCTATGAAATGATTGCAAAATATATTCAGTTCTCGCACTCCAATTACAGGTCTCTCCAAAACATGACAGTTTCGAAAGACTGGACTGCACGACAGGCTGTCAGCCCGTCATGCGGTCCCCTCTTTCGGAGCCTCTCTTTATAGTCCTGCTCCCTACATAGGAAAGAGACGGAGCAAAAGCTGTCACTCTAGACTTCTTCAAAACCGTAATGATAAATTACTGTTGAGGCATTTATAGGCGAAATTTCAATTCATCGTGTTTACGCGGTTTTTATTGAATTTTCAACTGGGACAGCTTTTTTCACATCCAAACGTAACTGGTGCGCTGATTTTGCAAATGCTAGCCTACAGTTGCCCATTCTCGACCGATGAAGCTAGCTTCGCTTTAGCTGCACACGTGTTAGGCTCGTTTATGGCCACACCGCACACTGCGATACAAGCAAGGTTTCCCTTTTAAACAAAATTCACTATTTCCGAAGTTCTTTAATTCGAGACTGTCTTTATACGAGTAAAGCATGAACAAGAGTTCGGCGGAAACCTGTCTAACGAGGGAGGAACATGATGAAATTAAAGTACACTCGTCAAGAGTATAAGAAGGGACCTGTACGGTTTCATCATGTTTTCTGTCTTTTTATTATACTCTTGGCGAGTGTTTGTTTTAATTTCATCAGAGTAAAGGCCAAGTACAAAGTATTATTGCACCCTTGTGCGTGACATGCATCCAGCTATCATTCTGTCACCCGGTTGACTGATATAAAGGCGTAAAGCATTGATATGTTTTGCGGGATGCATTTTTCTTCTCACATTTACTGGCATGTTATTGGGAACCATTTTTTACAGAACACCTCTCTGACTGTCTGTCATCGCGCAGACACTCGACATGATACTCGATAGCTCGTGAAAAAACATGGCGGCCGTTCCGAGTCCCCATGGTGTCGCGCAGAGTACAATCGTTTGCGACTTCGCTTTTTTTTTTCGCCTCTATCCTTGTGTAGCATATCAAGCACGTGCTTGCCAACTCGAATCATTCTTGACAACTAAATGTTGTTGTCCTTAAGTACACTTCTACCTTATAACGCAGAAAGGATTCCGGAGATGTAGAATGTGTAGATACCGTGTCAATTATCGTTAACGTGGCAAAGGTAGACACCAATAAGTAGATACTGAAGGAGCTAGCATTGAGCGAAAATTGAGAAATGTAATAAATTCTTCACGTCTAGCAAATTCACCCGCTTTGTAGTCTTACTTTAAATCACCATTTCGTGCTCCAGGACTATGTGTCCATGCGATATTCAATTTCAACTCCATTCCGGACTGTCGGGCTTCCCCATTCCCATTCCATCTGCCCGACTTGCCATCATTCCTTTTTATTCCGGATGTTTGAAAACGTGGGATGATTCCGGAATCATTTCAACTACGGAATGTTCACACCGCAACTCGGCTGCACGCAAATGCGTACCCCTCCTTCGCAAAAAAGCACCGTGTCCTTATGACATCTCCTGCTGGTCACTTCAGGGCGCTTCGGCGGTGCTATACGATGGCCGTGTAAAGCAGCAACTAAGTTTTATTATCCGGCTATACCAGCTTCAACGCGGAAAATACGGAAAGTTAAGCTTATTATTACTGAGAGGGCGCACTTGGATCCGGTAATGTAGCTTGATCCAATGTCTTATTACACGTCTTTGTGGCCCCGTCCAAGAGTTCTCCGAAACGACCACTTGACTATGTCGTTAGTACACCCGGATGCTTGCACCTTTTTTTCTCGAAACTAATCCCTACGTTTGAACTCCTGAGTTGCGTATAATGGGTGGGTCATTAGAGGTTGCAACGGCATGGCTCTTGCTTGCTCGTCGATGGCTTGCAGGCAGTCGCCCCCGGATAAAGCCGACCTGCGTGTGTGCAAGTGCCACAAGATGAAGGCGAGCGCGTACGGCCAGATCGGCAACCACTACTTCATGGCCGGCATGCGTGGCCGAGCGCTCGAGGCCTTCCTGTCCGCTACGCAGTGCTCGCTCGATGTGGACGACGTCAAGAAGGTATAGGCACGCTGGTAGAGCTCTGTAATGAGCTCGTCTAAGGCGTCACGAGTGCTTAGAGCAACTTGCGTTAACCTACGCCTGAATATTGAACTCGGCATATAGAATAGGTGATGCAAACGATTAACTTGGGATCAGGTCGAGGACACACCACTCTGCCTGTTTATGGATACCGCTCCCTCTAGAAATAGACATTGCAGGAGTAACGACAGATCTTCTGCACTAGGCGAACTTTGTTAGGATATTCCAGACTGCAATAGAATAAATGAAAGGGAGCGATGCTTAAAACAGTTCGAGACTAACATTAAATTGATTTACCCGCCGTGGTTGCTCAGTGGCTATGGTGTTGGGCTGCTGAGCGCGAGGTCGCGAGATCGAATCCCGGCCACGGCGGCCGCATTTAGATGGGGGCGAAATGCGAAAACACCCGTGTACTTAGATTTAGGTGCACGTTAAAGAACCCCAGGTGTTCCTAATTTCCGGAGTCCCCCACTACGGCGTGCCTCATAATCAGATCGTGGTTCTGGCACGTAAAACCTCTCACCTACTCTTTGGGAGCCGGAGGGTTGCACACAGGCGTTACCCTCGATGGAGGAGAGATACGACTGGCAGCACAGCAAACAAGGATTTAATGTGTACAAGGACTGTATAAGCACGAGGCACACAAAACTAAAGCCATAATTTAACAAACATGCTCGCTGAGTGTGAAATATACAACTCGGACTAACTACAAGCTACTAACAAACAATACTCCGTCTCGGTTTTTGGAGTCTAGCTCCGTCTTAGTCTAAATCAGTCCTAGCCCTGACTCATCAAAGTCTGGCCAGCCTAGCCCCGGCCTAACTGCGTTGCAAAGCAGAAATGTGGGCTCTTACGGACCGTCGATTTGAAGTTCCTATCGTCGGGTCCAAGTCGTATTAATTCAGGGTGTCGCTGATGCCGTAAGTTCCGACGACCCTCGGTTCCGTTGACCTGGCCGATGTACGTGGCTGGTGCCCCGGTCGCCGCCGCTGACGTGTCACTTGCCTGGTTAGGCCTAATGAAGCGTTCTTCGCCCTGCCGACGATCTACGTGGCGGCCCGGTGTCCCAGGTGATTATCGGTTGATCGGTCTCGGCCGAGGAAGAGGGATTCTGGCGAAGAGGACCGGAACCACCGTGAACATCAGCAGCTGGTCCCAGGAGCTTTCGCCCGGACGTCTCCGAGGTCTACAGCTACGCCTGGGCCGCCAACGTCAGGAGCTTCGTGGCCGGACTCTCCGCTCTCCCGTCGTCAGAGCATAGCTGACGAAGCGACCTTCCAGCCCAAGAGCCACGTCGATAATGCTGCTTCGCCTCGCTTGTGCCTCGACCACACCTCGGTTCGCATGCCTCGAGCGCTCGCGCCGTTCGGAACGCTCCGCGATCTTCGTCGTCTTCTTTTTCGTGTACCGCCGGCGTCCGACTCATGACAAAATCCCATAATTCAATTTAATTAAATTGGTTTGCGTGAGTGTTATAGCACGTGATAAATGAAGGAGGCGCTTGTACACGGGACATTCACGACCTTAAGCAACGCAGAAACCTGTTATCCCGATCGTGCGGTGAATGCGCACCGTGCAAGTCCAATATTGTGCTGTTTGTAGACAAGTCTCTGCATGAAGAAAGAAAAAAAACGGACTGTGCTGACGTCATTGTACGCAGGCCGAGGAGTACCTGGAGAGCAGCGAGAACGTCTTCAAGGCCTCCAGCTGGGAGAACGTGGATGAGCGCTACCTGAAGCTCAAGCGCATCGCCATTAGCCGCATGAGAGCGACCGTGAGTGATATACTGAGCTTGGCATTGGAAGGAAGACGTAATTAGATATCTTAAGACTGACAGCCACGACTTTGAGTTAAAGGCATAATGACCCGAGGTGGCCGATATCTATAGGAGCGAATTAAATCATCGCGGAATGCGAAGAGCTAGTACGACGCGCACAAGGTACCGTGAACTCCATGCGGGTAACCTTTCAGCCAGCTACCGCTCACCGTGAGTAGGGAATGTTTAGATTCGCACGGCCCGTGGCAGCGATGCGTCTAGGTACCCGCCCCCCCCCCCCCCCCCTAAAAAAAATCCAGAAAAACTTGCGACTTCGAGTCCTTGCAATCGAACTTGCCAAGAAATAAGTGCGTGTTCGGAACGTCTTTTTTACGCTTTCAAATAATAATGAAAATAAATAAAAAGCGTACTGTGGCTAAAGCACATGTATCTGCAATTTAATGTGTATTTTACGAAGAAAGTCATTTTTTTAATTTAGCTATATAGCTGCAAACGGAGAATATAGGAAATCTGCGGGCTTGTTTACTGGCTCACTAATGATCCTTTTAAATATCTTACCAATTAAATTTAGCGGGCTTTTTAAGCGGACAATAACGAAAATATACAGTGTCTGTCTGTACCTGGCGGAGGGGTCCTTATAAAGAAAGAAAAGAAAAAGAAAACATTCCGATGTTTCGAGGCACATATGCTTTCTTTCTCGAACAGCAGGTGTCTCGCCATTATTTTCGTGTATACGATTATTTTCGTGTACGTACCTTTGAGAAGTGCCTTTGTCTCACTGCACGCTAAGTTGGCTTGCAACTTTTGCATACACGTTGTGAAAACCCACTCACTACAGTGCTCGTGACTGCGCAGACTGTTTTCTGTTGCAGATCCAGCTCTACTACGGCAACATCGACGCCTCGCTGCAAGAGATCAAGCTGGCGTTCCAGTGGCTGGGCAGGAATATCCCGAAGGACTACCGCAAGAACGCCTCCAACTACGCTCTGCGCGTTGTCCAGTGGTATGTAATGCGCTATGGCCAGTGTAATGTTTTTAAAGCGTTAGCATTGCACAGATCGCTCGACAAGACCAATATTCAATGCGTCGAGGCGTTATCAGACGGGACTACATCGCATATTTGACACTTGCACCAGTAAACTTCATCAATCGTCATCATGGAACTACCCCGGGGCAGGGAAATAGTGTGGGCCGCCCTGAAGTATATGTACCAAGGCGTAGTTGAGCAGATGCACTGAGGTGTAGGTGAGCAGGGGAGGTATTCTTGAAGTCCATCTAGTGGGCATGTCAATTTCGTCTGCTGCTGAAGTGGTGATTGGCTGGGGGTGCCTGTTTCCTTCTGACGCATACCCCAGCCCAGCCAATCAGAACTTCTACAGCAGATGAAATGTACAGTCGCGAGCAAAAGTTTGGAGACCAAAGGTGCTGCGATATTGCTTTTCTTCCTTTGCAGCCTGGGCATTCCGGCTGAAATCAAGAGCGCACGCCTACGTGAGCGTGTTTGACCAATACAATGCATTAATCCAATTCCAGGACGCGGAGCTCATCTTGCAGATATTTAAATTTTTTGCTGATGCCGTGGTCTCCAAACTTTTGCTCGCGGCTGTACATGTCCAACAGGTGGACGCTTACAGAACACCTCATGGCAGATGCACGGAACCCCTTTCCGGGGTTTGGTGCATCGAATAAACCCGGTCAATAGCAAAGACGGCCGATCTCGATGATGGTGTAGTGTAAACTGGGGCAATCCCGGAGGCGTATTGACCCTTTTCGCGGAGCATTTTGTCCAAGAGGAGCGAGATGGCGCTTTCGGCGGTGCGCCGTACGTCGCCTCAGCGACCGCGCACGAATACGAAACCATTACCGCATCTACCTTCTTTCTGTGCTATCAGCTGTGGTAAATGCAACTGAGTTTTCGCTAACGCACTTTGCTCCAATCATGCTGGATTGAAGACGTGTTCAGTAGTTGGCTGCAAAAATAGTGACTGGAATATTAAGGAATGTAATGAATATGTGTGGCCAAGTTAGCGGACAGCTGCTGCAACTGTCCGTCCGTGTTTCCGGCACTTCGGGATGTACGGCTTTCCTTGAGGATACAGAAATTTTCTCATCCACCAGAGTTGTAGCGCTAACCTTCAAAGAAATAAAGGGCTTCAGCCCCAGTACGTCGGCAAGTGTGAGTACCGATCGTTAAACAATGATAAAGGGAGTAGTGCCGCTTCCTGTCATAGTAGGTTTCCAGCACAGTATCTACACGCACCTACCCCAACTGGCACGGAAACTTACACCCACTCTTTCGCCAACGTGGCAAAAAAAATGTCGCAGTCTTGCCCGAAAGGCGAAGCATCAATTGCAATAGCAAATTTACTAGTAAAGTATACAGAGTAAGGATAGTAGTTTTATGGGCTGCATAAACTTGGACACATTCGCTTAATAACTGAATTAACAAGCATAGTGTCAGCGCGCTCAAGCCAACATGAATAGATCACACTCGATGAACGCAGACGAGAACTGTCAGAACGCTGGCGTGAGCAAGATATGGTGCGCGCGACAGCCCTCAGCCGCGGCAAAGTACAAGTACGCTGTTCCTGGCAGAGTAGAAGCCGCGCACCTTCCCTCCCGCGCTGCCTTCTCGCTTTCCTCCTCTCGCGCGGGAGATTGAGTCGCCAGTTCCCCTTGCGCCCGGTCGCAAGATAGGTATTTAGTGCCGCAGCTAAACGTCGCCTCCCCTTCCTCCTATCCCCCCCCCCCCCCCCCCCACGGCCTTTTGCACGACCGGAGACGCCGTGTTTGCTCTCCGCCGTACGTTCGCTCTCCGTGAAAGCGCGCGTCTCTCGCGCACTTTCACTCGCACATACAGCATACGGCAGGCGGCGACGAGTTTATCGCCGTTGTACTTTATACGGAACCTCACGGCGACGAAGATGGCGATGGCAGGAATGCACTTGGAGTATCCATGTAATTGGTATCCCAATAATAAGCACAATAAATGACGGTACTACACCGATAGCGCACGAATGGTCGAAGCTGAATGTTTCGTGATGGTCCACACGAGTATGCGAGTTATTAGACAGCTTTAGTTTAGCGTGATTACCGGAATAGCGGGCGTACCGGAATAGCGGGATCGAAATGCGCATGCGCAGAACGCTAAACGAGCCGTACCGTTTACCGTGCGCACGCTATTTCTCAGAGTTATCGTTACCGTGTTAGCGTGTTTACGTAGTGTACGTAAAACATGGCGGCGGTCCCGGCCGCCCGCTTCGAACTGAATTTGGAGTTGCTGTTGAATAATTCACTTCGTTGGTAGGAAATGACTGCGTAAATGGCTTTCGCTTACCTTCAGGCAGGATCGACAATATGTTTTTATGGATAATTTAGCGGAGTTTTCGAGATCGCTTCTCGTTTCGAACGCGCCTAAGCCTAACGAAAGAAATTTTCTCCGAGATGTGATCGCCACCTGTCGATAAAGTCGGGAGATAGTCACGACGACGGCATATGGCCTCTGAGATTGGAGGATTTCGGAGGCTATGGTAGACAGCTTGTACTGCTTGTCTGTTTCGTTGCAGATCGACGGACATGGGAAGTAAAAATAAAACGCGCTCCTGGCTTCCATTGCGCTGCTTATCGCACTTTCCGGACGCACACACACACATCTTAGGTGCCCTATGTATGCGAAATTCAAAGCGTAATGGAATAGCGTCCCGCACGTAAACTACGCTATCACTCTATACTAAAACTCTCTTTCTGCAAAGTTCGTTTGTGGAACGGTAACGCTATTTCCCGTAACCCCGCTATTACGCTAACGCTAAACTAAAACTGTCTATTAGCGATAATACGTCCTTGCTACAAGGTATTGCAATGTACAGAACAGATACGTTTCAAGCCTATAATTGTGCGCAGCAAAAACAAATCTAACGGAGCTGAGCACACCGACGAGCGATTAGGCAGAAAATAATCAGATAGTGACCGCACCGAGGAACTTTACTGAATCAGAAACGTGACAATCCGCTACTGCAAAATATTTGCCAAATAAGGAACCAAGAGCAAAACACGCTAATCATGATTGAATTCATGAGCCGAAAGTTTGGATAGCTTGGAATACATATTTAGCCCCGCTTTTAGAACAAGCACCCTATATGCTGCTCGCGCCGTTTGGACATATATAGACAGCTCCGAAAGCACTTTTGCATGTTCTGTGAAGCTGTCGCCAACGCTTCGTTCCTTCCACCCAGTCACCGTCTACGACATCTCCCGAAACAGAGGTTTGCTAAGCCGCAGCGGCGTCATACATATCCATTGTAAACACTGAGGCAACGGAGGCAGATGAAGCAAGCAATGGACGCGTCACCACATGATCAAACATGGCAGCGCCCACAGGATCGCCGAGAAAATTGTCAATATTGAAAATCTAGAAGCCACAGCGCCTAGCAACCGCGGTTGAACGCGATTGGCTGAAACGCCGCCGGCGGCGCTGGACGCCGTGACGCCCTCAGCAACCGTTGTGAGAGTACGCCGCACCACCCAGCACCTAACCTATCCTAGCCTAACGCCTGGCAACGTAATCTGGCGGGGGGCGTGCGTCGCGGGTACCAAGGACAAAATGGCGGCGCGTTGCTACAGTGTGACATCAGAGCGTCGCCGGTGGCGTTTCAGTCAGTCGCGTTCAACCATGGTTACTAGGCGCTCTGTATTCTAAATTTTCAATATACGCATTATATACGCAATATAATTTTCAATATACGCAATATATGCTGCGAAACGTGGTGCAGAATATGAAGAGTTAGTTTCGTGTGCGTTATCACGACTCCGAGTGGCTTAAAACTTCTGCCATGGGTGAAAGTCGCGAGTTTCCTGCGCTTCCTTGTACATAAAACATTGCATGCGCTATGCGTCTGTTTACATATCTAATTAAATGAAACATCACGAGATCTTGACGTTGTTTCCAAATAGGGCCCTTTCAAACAGCGGCGCTGGGCATATACGCGAGTATATGAAGGCTCCCCACCGACGCGTTCGGTGCTAGTCACAAAGTTACTTTCTCATGCAAAGATAGCTATTAAGAGTACCTCTCCTGGATTGCGCGATGCTCTCGACAAGCGTGTACTACATTGCTCTGCATGCAGGTGAATGTGATAGCTGTATGCCTTCGCCGTCAATGTGAGCGTGTTGTGCGGGAACTCCGCGATCTCATTCAGTAGTGTGCCACGTGAAAAAAAGAAATAAAACTGTCTTTCTTGTCATAGCACTAAAAGGCACAAAGCATAGCGTAAGTTGCCTGATGGTGCTTCAAATGCACCATGTCATCAACGTATACAACAGAATATTTTTCAAAAAAAAAGCGCAAATGCAGCTTGAGCAATAATTATGGTTGTGAAAGATATAGCACGAACGAGGCAAGCATTCTTATGGTTCCATTGAGAGTTTAGTCGGCCATTTTGTTAGGTATGGCACGCTCATTGAGATGTGTATACGTGTATATGCAAAAGCACAGGCGGTAATAAAGCGAAGCTATTTTAGCAAACGTCTTAGAACAGCGTATGATATTCAACGGCTTCATCGAAGTTCACTACAGTTTCTTATATTTGTCCTATTGTGTTCTTGATCTACTCATCTTCTTTCTGGGGTTTTACGTGCCAAAACCACTTCTGATTCTGAGGAACGCCGTAGTGGAGGGCTCCGGATTAATTTTGACCGCCTGGGGTTCTTTAACATGCACTACAACGCAAGCACACGGGCGTTTTTGCATTTCGCCTCCATCGAAATGCGGCCGCCGCGGCCGGGATTCGATCCCGCGATCTCGTGCTCAGCAGCAGTGTGCATCACTATATACCTGTCATTGGGTATGTGTACAATGTTGCCCAATACTCCCGAATGGTTATGTTCCACAGTAGACACAAGAGGTGCAGAATCCTTCAATGTAGCTAGATATGTGTTCTATACACAAATACGTGTATGTGTATACACTTATTTGTGTATACATATACACATCGCCATTCTGCCCACGAACATCATATATATGTCGCGACATCGCTTCGTCGACGTATCGGCCTGATTTTACATTTGTATTTCGGCATAGTTTGTGAATGGTGTGCTGCGCATACACATAAACATTCTATGAGAACAATTTTGTAACCTGTGCGACATAGCACCATAGCGTTACTTGGTCTGGAGTAAAGGACAAATCGCGTCTTCATACTGTCGTCGTCACCGTCGTTCTCGCCTTGCTGCTGTCCTCACGCTGATTTTCGCGTCACACACACAAAATGTGACCCGTCTTGTAATGCCTTGCAGATCCTGAAACGAGGCTGAATAGCCACGTTACCTCCAAAATGCATCCGTTAAGATTGAACGGTACAGTGCGTGGGATCTGTATTTTATTTTTCATTAAGCACATATTTTTACGGCTTTATTGTTGAAATGCTGCCTCTGTGCTCCAATTACTCATTTCACTTGTTTTGATGCTGTGTATTCTTGAGTAATTTTCGTAATGTCATATCAATCTGTTTAACGTCCTTTTAATACGAACCCCCCGTTCCTTTTCTGCGCGTCTGCATACAACTGTAAAAGTGCTCCTTCGAGCGCGGTTCTCAAGTTCGCAGCCAATGCGGCCGCTCGGTTTTGACATCTCACTGCGAAAGTCTGTACCGTCCGCTGTATAGCCTGCCGTGTGCCACATATATCCTTTCGCTCACGGTAATTCGGGCCGATATACTCGCTTGACGGTGGTTCTCCGTGCGTATTGTCATACTGGCCGTCCGTGGCTTTTGTTCACGGACAGCTGCCGCGTGGACGAGATCGAGGAGGAAGAGTTCTGTCTGAACACAGCGGCACGCGTGTTCCTGAATCGGCGCGACCCCCGCGTGGCCCTGGACGTGTCCAGCCACTTCTGGGAGCTGGTCACCTGCCGGAGCGCGCCGCTTTACAAGGTATGAATGCGAAGTATTCTTGCCCTATATAGTCAACCCAGTTTTTGTCGTTTATCTGGTATCTGGCCTCTTTCGCGGAGCACCCTGCAAAAGGCAACAAAAAAAAAAGGAACCATGGTTTGGATAGGTATGTAGATCATCAGCTTGGATAGTCATCATCAGTCAGTGTTTGGAGAGTGACAACGTGTCATCACCGAGTTCTAATGGCTCCCCTACTGTCGCTGAATACTGAACGCTGAATACTTTTGGCGTTCATCTTGCTCGCGGCAGGAGATGGCCAGTGGCACGTATTTTCTACTGCTACTTTCGCGAAGAAGCTGAACATGCCCGCTGACATGATGAACAGCGGAAAGTTCGAACATCGTGAACGGCGTACTGCGCACGGGAAAGTGTCTCCAAAGGCGGTTGATCCAGAAAACGGTTTTGCCTCTTTGCACAAACATCGCGAACATATCATATATGGAGCAATTGTAAATTTAGCACTCGTATTGCTTCTCGTTCTGCAGAAGATGCCGGCCATCTCCCTGGTGATCGAGAGCAGCCACTACGTACACATCGCGTACAAGAAGCAGAAGAAACTCGAGGACACGGCCATCAAGGAGTAAGATCGCGAATAAGGCTGCTTTCTTGACATGTCTTGAAAATATAGAAAGCGCTGCGGGTACATGAAAGGCGAATAGTGACGATGGGTTACGGACATGGCTTGATAAAGCAGTCTGAGGGTCGCTGACTAGTCGACATATTTAGCTGCAGTTTTTCACTCGCTTTCTCAGTTGGGGACGTATACGAAAATCAGTGAGAATCTAGGCATGTGCATTGTTCCATTGAATCGGGAAGATAGAAGTATTGGATCAGTCGAGCAATAGGTAGACGTCGCTGGAATAGGTAGAATCAGTCGAGCAACGATCCTAGTCCTTAAGCAGCGAGCCAGTGGTACTGTGAGTGGCCATGATCTCATTCTTGTTTCGCATTACCAGGCAACATTCACAATAGCCAATAAAGTGCTTTGATATAGACTAGCTCCAGTACTTCAGAGCTGGGACCTGGAGCGTATAAAGCTAGTCTAAGCACGTTCATCGTATCGCTCATTTCTTTTTTTAGAGCGCAGCTCATACGCGCACGTTCCTCGCTTGAGCGTCGGGACCGTCGGCGTAACCGCGCGAACGCACTCGTGCCACCGCACGCGCAGTTCGTCGTCGTCTTTTTCCACAGCTGTCTCCGATGCCGCTCATAATGCCAGCGTTCCGATACTGCCCCACTTTCTGCGAAAGCGCTGACGGCACTGGCCCACTGCCAGTCGGTGCGTTGATTTCGGTCTGGAATTCTTTGCCTCAATATAATCGCGAAATGAAAACACGTATCGAGCTGCGCTCATATTTCTCATTAGGGACTATCGTAATCGTCGGCCATTTCTGACACCCCATCACCCCCTTTTTTTTTTCGCATTTCGTCATCGCTCTGCTTTCTATTGGAGTGGACGTCGAGCTCATGCTGTGGCATACTGTTCTTAGCGAGACATTTTTTGCAGCTGCATCCACTCGCTGGAGGTCGAGAAGCATCCCCGAGTGAGCGATTTGGTGGCCGTGCTCAACACGCTCATCAAGATCGTCGAAGTGCGCTTCTTGCGCACCGAAATTGCCTCGGCCGTTGACGTGGGTGAGTGCATGCGCGTTGGCCAGCGTGAACTGCGTAGTCATGCACCAAGCTTGTGCGAATTTTATGCAACCTTAATGTGCACTTATCGCTATAAGTCCGATTTCTCTTAAGAACACGAACACTTTAGTCACGGTGGACCAAATTGCGCTCGACATCTCCACTCGTATACATACATACACAGGGTAAATTCACTCGGGCTAGCGTGGAACTCAGAATCGCATAGAATGACAGGGTGCTATGAAGAAAAATTAGCAGTGGCTTACCTCGGCTATGCCAGGATATACGTAGCGTGAGCTAAGTCGGCCACATCGTTCAGAACCGGTAGACCTGGTGGAATGGGCGGGTAACGATACCCATTGGTAACGCTAAAGAGTGGAATCTTCTGCTTAACGAGAAAGTTCTTGCGCGTTGTACAAACCCGCGCCACGGTTTCACCCCACACAGGCGGCGGCGCTAAACTCAACGTTTCACGCATGCCACTACTTATCGGCGTCAAGTCTTTCATGTGTCACACTCTTTCACACACGTCGCACACATATCCAAACGGATTGTTTACGAAGTCCGTCTCGAAGGTCCGAGTCGCACTGGCGCTTTCGCTAAGTTTCACCGTATAGCCAGTCAATCGGCGAGCCTTGACGTCATCGATGGCGTCTTGTTGTTGCTGCTGCTACTGAGATGGTCGGGCACGTCGCTCAGCCTCCTGGCGACGACGCTTTGCTAGACGTTCCTCTCTTTGCTTCGGTGTCTCCGCAGCACGTTTAGCCTTATGTTCGTTCTTCCTACGCTCAACCACTAATTGCCAGGCAACTACTTCGGGATCCGATGAGTTAAGCTTCTCCGCTCTTCTGCGCCGCCGAGCAGCAATTTCGCTCTCCTTCTCCATGGCTATACCACACTGGCAAACGCCCAGCGAAAATGATCAAACGCCCAGCGAGAACACCCAGCGCAAACGCCGGGAAAACGCCCGGGGCGCCAGCTGTGCGCCGTGTGACGTCATTGCTCCTCGCGCATGCGCAGCACGGCTCTCCAGGAGCCACGCGAAACTGGTCTACCTCAACTTACAAAAACGAAATTCTGTATTTGACCTTATTGGTCTTAACCTGAAACCCGGCTTGCAATGTCTCCGATTCATATGGGTGAACAATATGTGTAGACACGGATCTGAACTCATTCAGACGCGCTCCTCGTTGCACTTGATGCGGCTCACTCGCATCCACTTTGGACTTGATCGAGCACACTTAATATTAGTGTGTGTTCGAGCGGGTTGACCACCAATGCTTGTAGGTCTGCATCCGCCTCACAATTTCAGCTATTTTCGTGAACTTCGTTATTTTACGGATTGTCCACATGTGGATATCGGGTGGTTGAGCTTCAAAAAGCGTCGCACGCGCCTGCATTGCTGATTTTTAATTATTTTTAATTATTTTTTTCTGCGCAGGGTACGAAGCTTTTCGCATCGCCCTCAGCGTCCACTACACATCCATGCTGCTGAAGATATTGCCGTACCTGGCACAGACGCTGCTGTACAGCAAGAAGTGAGCGTTGTGCCTATTGCGCCCGCATGGCAATTACTTAGATCCTGACGTGCGTATTTCTTGCGCAGCCACAGCAAGTGCCGCGAAGTGCTGAGCCACCTGCGGCACGTGGCCGAGGTCGCCGAGGACACCGTCGGCATGGCTCTCTACTACGGTGGCCTGGCCGAGCTCCTTGTGCACCAGTGTGAGCACATAACTGGGGTCTGACACTTCTGCGATATTCAGTTACAGTGATAAAATTGCAAGAACGGCCCACACTCAGAACCACATTGATTGCTTAACGTATGGCGCACCACCTATCGAGCAAAAAAAAAAAAAAAAACATAACGCCTTATAAAATTAACCACCAGCTGTCCGCGTCGGAAGCCCACAGCTATTATTGGAAATTAAACGTGCAAGTATTTTATACAAGTAAATATTTGTTATCAAGCTAGCAACATCGCGCCGCGACGCTTCACTCTTTCTCCGAGTGACGTAACAGCCAGAGCGAACCGTTTCCAAAGCGAACCATTAGACTACGGTCCCAGGGTGCCATAAACAAGACTACCTGACATTTCGATAGATGAACCTGTATCTTTGGCAAAAATAGGTCTACCCATCAAAACTGTTGGTCAGCTTGTCTGAGGCCTGGTACCCTGCTTTATCCATTTTTGATCAGTCTCTGTAAGCGTTCATGTCATATTGAGTTTGGATGTCCAGTTATATATATCTATATATATATATATATATATATATATAAGGCAAGTCATGTCGTGTTTACGGCGAGGTGCCTAGGTCAGGTTAATTGTTTCGTTCCTTAAAGGTTGAGCAGCAAGCTGTCGTATATCGCTTTGCGGTGGGCAGGGGTCCCTCGTGGAAGGATCCAGTCGTTTAGCGTAACGACTTAGCTCTGTAGCGCAGCAAGGCAAATGATTAGCCCTGAGGATAGGCTAGGACATGTCCATAGGAGATGGTGTTCTGTGGCTGGCTCACCCGTGTCGACCGTTCCACAGGCTGGGTCCAGCGCCTTGTCAAGGTATTGTCACATCCAGGTGGGGCATACGCATTGTCTTTGTATGTTTATTTTGTTCCTTCTGTTTATTTCAGTAAACGCCCAGTCGTAGGCGGCGCATACGTGCGGTCTCTCTCCTTAGCTATTTCCCTCGCTGTAAACGCTTTTTCATAGATACTACATTCAGTTCTTGGCTGAACAATACGTGACTAACGCGTGGCCAACAGGAACAAAAAAAATCACCTATGATTACGGTACTCCCTTATGCGAAATTTGAGCGCAGCTCTATATGCGATTTCATTTCGCGATATATTAGCTGGCGCGGACAATCGGTCTCGTGCGGCACGTTGCAAACGGAGCGAAGTGGGGCGCGACTGCCTCGCTAATCGGGAGATCGCGAGAGCCAGAGCGTGGGTGACGTGTTGGCGCGAATCGCAACAGCCGCCGCCGACAGACCTCCCAGACGACGCGCGATACTCTGGCGCCATCTCGTAGTCATCGTCGCCGCACTACGCTTTTCTTCTCACGCTTTCCCCATGCCCTCCTCCGCTTTCCCCCTCATGGCTCCGCTGCACCCTCCTCTCCACTTTACTCCTCGCGTCTTTCATCCCCCGCTGCGCTATGAGCGACAACGCCGACGCTCGCCGAGGGGACGGGCGCCTAAGAGGTGCGCTCTAAAAACACAAAGGGCTCAAGCACCACTCATGTTTCATATTAAACAGATTTCTTCTTCTCAGACAATAACAATGCCAGCTTGCTGGCGCGAACGCCCGCCTCACAATTTCAGCTATTTTCGTGAACTTCGTTATTTTACGGATTGTCCAGTCCTAATTGTATATAGTGAACAAGCGGGCAGCTAGGATACCGTCTTCTTTCTTTGCCTTGCGTCTGTTGTTTGATCATGCGCTGGCGTATAAGCTCGCCGCAACCTGTAGCTTATTAAAGCTCGCGACGTTTCGACGGCGCAGTTGGCATCGACGTGCCGGCGCTGGACAACGTGCAGGAGCTGTACAAGACGTGCCTGGAGTTTGCCATCAGCCAATGCAGCAAGGCACCGTACACGAATAACAACGAGATCGAGTTCTACCTCACCGCGGCCATGGCTATGTGGTAAATAGGCGATCGAGTTCGCGTTCTTGTGTGCTGATATAATCAGGGTTACAGAAGAAGGGAGGGTCCAGTCATTTTAACGATCTGGCATCATGATTGGGCCGGAGGGAGACGTTCTCTTTGAAGGTAGCGCGTCAGCTGTGGAGGTTGGAAGCACTACCATGTCGACGCAGTCGTAATTATGTTTGGATGAAGCACTTCATATGCTTTGAAGCTTGGTGCTTAACAGCGCAAGTGACAGGATGTATGAAACGTCCCATACTTTCTCCGTGGTCTCAAGGATCTCTTAATGGAATGTTCCAGGTTTATTTTGAGGAAGCAAAGCTGCTCAATGCAAACAGCGGTATTTTTTTTTTTTTTGCTGTCAAATTGTGCTTCGTTTTTGAAAAGGTTCGTGAAGCCCCTTTACTGAAGCCCATTGCTTGTCATATGCGCCTCCGGGATCTGTCGTCACAAAAACTTTTACTTGCTGACAGCCTAAGAACGCAGCGACAAGTATACCATTGCCACACTCAAATGTTATTTGCAGACAATGACGAGGCAATTACTTCCGCGACGTCATAGAAACATAGAAAAAAACGAAATCAAAGAGGCAACAGCCAATGTACAAAATGTGCCGCAGACAAAGAGCAAATAAATCACAAGACAACTGCAAGCTACCATGACAGAGAGAGAGAGAGACGGGTGGGAAAGGCAGGGAGGGTAACGCGAAAAGATTCTGGTTTGCTACCCTGCACTGGAGGAAGGGGAAGGGGAAATGAAAGGCGGAAAGACTAGGAGAGAGAAAAAGTAGTCACGAAAAAAAAATACAAGGAATAAAAAAATAGAGGAGGTTGGAAACGTCTGTGACAACTACAGTCTGGCAGAAAGTCCACTCGATCGCAGTAAATCTACCATGTGTCGACGCTACCTCAGCCATGGTTTGCTGCAGGTATATATTTGATTTAGTTTCTCTGTCGGTTGTTTAACAGTTCGCTCTCAACTACATTCACGCGGCTATGTTGCTGCATCTTTTACCGACCGGGTGAGAAGCAGAAATGGGGCAAGGTGCAACTCAAACACGACATCGAACAAAGACGACAAGTTTATTTGCCAGATTCGAAGGTCTCGAATCTGGCAGCCTTGATGTCATGAGGTAGCACGAGAGGGTTTCTTAGCCACGTGCCTGCTCTCCCAAGATACCATGCAGTGCATAAGAAGTCAATAGAGCACTTTCCGTGTGCAATGACGACAATAACAATGCCGGCTCGCTGGCGCGAACGCCCACCTCACAATTTCAGCTATTTTCGTGAGCTTCGTAAGTGTGAATTTATTCTAGGTGCTTTACCTATATTAAACATGTTTGAGCAAACGTTAATCTGCATCGTTGGCATTATTATAAAATAAAAGTTCTGGTGAAAATTCTCTGCGTATATTCTAACTCTACGTTAAAAAGCCCTGCGCTTCTCTTTTGATTCTCCCATGAGAATTTCCATAAAAATTCCCGCAGTCGCTATGTAAATGTGGCCTTGACTGTTCTCATTGCTGGACCATATTTGCATTTATTATTGTTGCTGAGGTGGGAAGGTGGTAGGGGGAGGGCAATGCGCCCGTAGGCTACTACTGCAATGAGCACTACTGCTTAGGCCAACTGATTGTGTCATTAGTCATGAGTAAATTAGTTTTTTTATAATGGTATTTTTAAAATTGTAGGTTCATACAAGGCTATTTGATATATGCTTTGCGCGTCGTATGTTATATAGCGGCTGGAATGCTAATACCTGCGTTTTACATTCTTTTATATAATGGATCCGTGTTCCTTTAGTTTTTGTCAAGATGCTTTTACCCACGAGGCCTTTCCCAGAATACCCCTTTTAAAAAATGAAATATTTTAATTCGATTTAATCGGGATCCTACTATGAGCCGCTAAAAACTACGGGACACGTCTCACGAGTTGCACGACAAATTTCTGCTCTGTGAAGGCACGGCGTATCCATTCTAATTGACCGTGTAGGCCGCAAAATATTTACTACAGACTAACTTTTAATTCGTGAATACCTGCCAAGGCTTCTCGGCAATTCAGCTTGTTTGCAAAGCCGGTCTCCCGTAAACTGATGTGTTTTCAACTCCTAAACTGATGAGCAACACGATAAGGTGAAAGCAGGAGACTGTTTCGACAAGTCCACTTGTCGAAACGCTGGCTCCTGCTTTCACCTTGTTCTCGTGTTGCTCATCAATCTAGAATTTGAATCTCCCGCATTGCCCGTGTTTTCCCTCAACTCCTAAAGCCATTCTCCATATTTTTCATATGTACATAAGAATGTTGTATGCGTAATAAGGATTGATTGATTGATTTTCTCGTGCAGGACATCCTCGTGCGGCCTGGACCAAAGCTGCAAGGAATGGCTCCGGCGAGCCAAGGAGCTCAAGCGCTCCTTCCACTGGCGTTCTTCCTACTGGGGACGTCGTGCACAGCGCCACCTGTCTGAGATCAAGTGGAAGTGAAGGTCGCCTGCATTCGCGTGGAGCGGTGCGCTGTTCCTGCCTGCGCACTTTCAGCGCGCATTCCACCAGCGCGCAAGAGCACGCAGTATTGGAGGGGGAAAAAAATGAAAGTAGTAAATATCGTTCAATTCGACCCGGATAATATACTGCCTCCGACATGTTTCGGTAATTCTTATTTAAATATCTAAACTGTTTAGTTTAATGTTTACAATACTATGTCAAAGCTGTACGTGCATTTATAATATTACGTGAAATAAACTTGAAGGGCTAGATTTTGTTAAACATGACCACATAAAGCCAACAGACAATGAAGCCAAAGAAAGTATCGGGAAAATTAAGTGTGGTTGAAATTGGAGTGTAGAAAATAATAAAAAGGGAAATGAAAGTGGACGAAAAGATAACTGGTTACCGGCGGGGAGCCGAACCAGCAACCTCCGCATTACGTGTGCGTTGCACTACCAATAGTGCTACGGAAACGGCCATCAATTCGTCCACTAACTTGAGTATTTATGTTTACTAGATCTAGCCCTAGGAGTATAAGCCAGCGCCACTCGAAGCCGTGGTGGGTATCCTTTTTGGCCCGATGGCGTCACGTAACACGTGATATTGGGAGAGCAGGCACGTGGCTAATAAGCCCTCTCATGCTACCTAATGACATCAAGGCCTGCCAGATTCGAGACCCTCGAATCTGGCAAATAAACTTGTTGTCTGTGTTCCATGTCGTGTTTGAGTTGCACCTTGCCACATTTCTGCTTCTCACCCTGTCGGTAGTAGAGAGAATAAAACATTTATTGGTGAAAGTTGATAGTCGTTTTGTGGTTGGACCTCCTAATCCGAAAGACCATTAGCTTTTGCCGCCTTCCGGGCTTGGTTGACCAGGGCTTCTTGCTGTTCTGAGTCCGAGCTGGCAGGGTCACCTCCTACTCGAGTCGTATTATGCTTGACCGATGTTTTCGGATTCTGTTGGTACGCCCAGACCATGCGGTATAACGTGGCCGTCTGGGGACAGAATTGACATTGCGTATTGTACGTCGTAGGATATATCTTTGATAACACATAAGGATTCGGAAATGACAATGTTTATAAGCGTCTCCATGCTACCTGCGTTGCCTTATCTAATTTGGGATCAGGCGGGGGTAAAGTGCGTCTACTCAGCCGGAGTTGTTGCAGGATCTCAGAATATGAAAGGAGGGGATGGGGATCGTCCTTGTCAGCGAGAAGTTGTGCTGTGGAGGAATCGGCGGAGTCCCGGTGGAAAAGTTCTCTGGCGGAGGCATGAGCAATCTCATTGCCTCGAACTCCCGCGTGCCCTAGTACCCACAGCAGCGTTTCCACTGACCCTCTTGGCGATTGGCCGCAGCCTGTGCGAGGTGGCCGACTTACCTCTTGTGAATTTACGATACGCCGCCTGGGAATCAGATGGGTAAGATTTCCGACGCTGCTCGACGAGTGTCCCATTCTGATCTCGTCGAAAACCTCCGAGCCGTGCCCAGAGGCACCAGCAACAGTTACCAACGCCGCGCGCGTTTGGTGCGAACGCGGGCAAAACTCCGACGGCGTCGACAACAGTTCTGCGCGTTGCTGGTGCTGCTGCATGACCAAGTTTATACAGCTGATAAAACTACTATCCTTCCTCCGTATAGCTCTCTGCTAATTTGCTATCGCAATTGATGCTTCGCCTTTCGGGTGAAACTGCTACAACTTTTAGGGGCGAAGCTCCTTAGGGTGTGGGTCGTTCCCTCCTCTGTAGTAGTAGTAGTAGTAGTAGTAGTAGTAGTATGTAGCCACCTGTAGCTTTAATTATGAAGTGTTCACTATATGGCGCGTTCCGGTTCCGCTTCCACTTCCGGTTCCGGTTCCACTTTGCGCGCGTTCGGTGCGAACGCGGGCAAAACGCCGACGGCGTCGACAACAGTTCTGCGCGTTGCTGGTGCTGCTGCATGTCCAAGTTTGTACAGCTGATAAAACTACCTTGAGTCGACCCCATGGCTGCTTTGCATACTACTCAGGGTTCCCCTACAGGAAGATGGTGTAATTTTATTGCGATAGCAATTATATGGACACTTCAACGGGATTTTTGCCGTCGGCGTCGTCGTCGCCGTCAGGTTCCGTATAGATTCCAAGGGCGATAAAATCGTCGCCGCGCGCCGTACGGCTAGAAGCGCGCGGGGGACGCGCGCTATCACGGAGAGCCAACGCACGGCGGAAAGCAAACGCGATTGTCGCCCAAAAGGCCGTGGGGGTATGGGGGGGAGGGAGGCGGGGCGACGCTGTGCTACGGCACCAAATGCCTATCTTGCAACCCAGCGCAAGGAGAACTGGCAATGCAATCTCCCACGCGAAAGCAAAAAAAAAAAAAAGAAAGAAAAAAAAGCGGGGAGGCAGCGCGGGAGGCACGGGGGGTGCAGCTTTTACTCTGCCAACAAATACGCTTGCACTGGCTGTGGTGCCTTCGCCCGCACCGTCTCTTTATCTCCACCACGGCCGGGCTCGACTGGCGCGCGCACTCGCTTCTTAAGAAGCGAGCGAGCGCGCGCGCCAGTCGAGCCCGGCCGTGTCTCCACACGGCTCTGACCTTTATCCGCTGTCCATTCGCCGCTCAGTTTCCGTTGAAGCGATAGACCGCACGATTCTTCGCCCGCTGCAGCGGCCGCGCCAGCGTTTTGACAGTCGTTGTCTGCGGTCATTCAGTGTGATCTATTCATGTTTGCTTGTGCGCGATGACACCACGCTTGTCAATTCAGTTAGAAAGCGAATGTGTCCAAGTTTATGCGGCCGATAAAACTACTCTACTATCCCTACTCCGAATAGCTCTCTACCAATTTGCTATCGCAATTGATGATTCGCCTTTCGGGCGAAACTGCGACATTTTTACAAAGACCACCTCCAAACGTCAGCTCTTTTGAAGCATGAAGCTTTTGAAGGCGACCCTCATTCGCGTACATTTAGAGCATCCATCACTGCCCTTTACTACTGTCGGCGGGTAAAATGGCGCCCTGCAGGCGGCACTACGGTGTTTTGAACAAAACGCAAAAGCGCGACCATGGAGAAACTAAGCCAGGACAACGTTGGATTCGCCGCTGTATAGCTGTTCTTGGTCAAGTGGCGTGGACTGTTCGGGCATCCCGCGATATGACATGGACGTGGAACTACTCGCGGTGAGTTTCGCGAGCCAGCAGAACAAGCGCAGCACTATGCGATAACGACACTACTGAAACACGAAAGCGCGGGCGGTGCAGAGGGGAGTGAAAATGAAACCTTTCAACCACCCGCGTCGTTGTACAAGGGTAACGTCAATGAGTTCTTTTAAGCGTGAAACCAAGTGACTTTGAGCCAAAAGCCAGATTCGTTATCCGGGCATCGTTGCGAAAGCAAAACGAAATCATCCTGGCAACCAGTCGAAAGTTAAGAAAATGCGGTCTCTGGCCCCCGACCCTTTGTGCAGCACCGCATTACATATGCTAGTTACTGCCCAAACAAGTTACAAAAAAATATTGCTTCCGATTTCTTCCTAATGTTTGCGCACAATGTCACTCAAGTTGTAACTTCTAGTACGCTGAAGTTTTATTTGTAATTTCCAATAGCGACGTTCAAAAGGCAGATACAGGGCACCATACACTTGATTGTCATGTTTTGGCGCTGAGACAGGGTTGCCTGTGGTCTTTTCAACGCCAGCGGGCCGCGAGTTCCGCGGCGCGGGTTTTGCGCCGCCTCCTTCGAGAGATGGCGCCACGCTGTGTGACCAGGCCGACAGCGTCCGGCGCTCCGCGGATGGTTATGTGTTGTGGCGGGGTGTGCCCTTGCGAAGATGCACTACACCCATTTGAAGATTGTGGCTAGTATTATCTCCAACCAATCTGCTTTCATCTTAAGTATCGTAACAGCGCAAACAATACAGGGACAAAAGGAAGGAAAGACGACAAGTCATGGCAAGTCATGGTTCTTTGAAATTTTTTGTATATATATTAGACGATCCTTCAATAAAATATCAGTTGAGAGTCAGCGCCGTGTTGTCGTCTTTCCTTCCTTTGTCCCTGTATTGTTTGCGCTGTTACGATACTTAAGATGAATCCCAACCAACTGGCCCAACTTGCCGTCTTGTTGCAATCTGCTTTGCCGGTAGCCATTCCATGCTTATATCTACTCTCGATTACGGGAGAACCAGCGTTTCTTTTTTTTTTGGCATGGGCGCCCTTGGGCTAATTTTTTCCTTTATCGAAGAAAAGACACTGATTAGAGCATCGAGCTTCGGTGCTGGGGGAAGCGGGTTGATTTATTGATTTATTTATTTTAATGGCGCAAGGACGGAGAACCGGGTTTGAATCCGACCGGCAGCACACGTAATTTCTTTATATCTTCTCTGAGCACGGCCTTTTGACGCCAGTTTGCACCCGCGCATTCGACAGCGGTATAGATTATCTCCAAAATGCATGAAAGAGGTTAAGAAAGTTTCGCTTTAAAAAATAAAACACGGTTAGGCGCGTACGCGCAGAGAAATTGGTGGCTTCTAAGCTAAATGTTTCAACTTGCGCGCAGAAGGCGCTGACTAATCATGTGAATAAGCAGGAACGGTCATAACCGACGCAACGGCTGCCTAACGGGTGATCGTATTTTCTCGCCACACTCTCACCCCCTCCCCCCCTCCAAATTCTGCTGCCCGTTTTCGTAGCCTGTCAATAGCTAAAACGTTGACGCAGCCTCCAGAGAGATCACTATATCGCGTGGCCGCATCATATGGGCAGACGAGTTATCTTAAGCGGTGACCAATAATTGAATCAATCATCGTCACTTATTCCCTATTGTAGATCCTATATGGGTGCGGCAGCTATCGTTCGTTCCATGTGTGTTCGATGGCACTAACAGAGGCACTAACAGGGCTGCGCCCAACCGGCTATTCGCGTGTTTCTTTCTGGATCTCGCGAGCGTTCTTTCTATAGCTTAAAAAAAACTAACATAAAACAGCTTTATACATGGAAAGAAACAAAAAAACATCGCCGCTGGCTGGCACGAGTACGGCCCCATGGCGGTGTGGGCATGTATTAGTTAAATTACAGTTAGCACGAGTCAAGTCGTAGGCTCGGTTTGAGCGGTGAATTAAATTTTATGCGTAAGTGTCAAATGACCCATTGAGCGAAATGCAGCTCCACTAACGTGAAACCTGGGGAGGTGCGAATTGTGCAGTGATGCACTGCTAATGGGGTCATACTGCCTTAAGCAATGGCCCATAACCCCGTAAACGCGGCCTCCCCATTACGAAGACAGAAGAGAAGCAAAATTCTACACTGGAATGATGAGCGGCAACGCAGCCAGCTGTGGAAGACGACGACGACGACGACGAACGCAGGAGCAGTGGCGCGTGCCGAGCGCGAGCCGCTTGCTTACCGTGACTACGACGACGACAGGAGACGCCGACAGCCCGAGCGCATAAGGTGCTTCGCACCTAATAAAACGTTGCAATGGTGTTTAATATACGCTCCCCGATTGATGGCCGAAGTCGCTTAAGTAACTTCGCTTAATCAGTATGCATAATGCAAAAAAAAAATGAAGGGCATTAGGTATCCCTACGTGGATGAATGCAAAAGCATTGCGATGGCCTCGTTCGCGTACTCGCGTAGACGTCCAAAGGAGCCGGGCGCAGCTACTGACCGAGAAGTCGAAGGTTCGTAATCGCCGAAATCACAAGGTCGATCCACATAGGTCGCGAAGCTTCGGGCGAAAAGCGGTTCAGAACCAATTGTCACCGATATCAGCAAGGGTGGTTATGGGAACAGCAATTGAAGCGCGACTATGTTTGGGGGGAATAAACACTGGGAAAGAAAAAACCCGTGTTTAAATTAAAGCGAGACGCAGTTAGATTCATTCAACGAAAATAAAATTCAAAATTCATTTTATATATGCATGGCGAAAAAAGATACAACTGTATTTTACTAGATCATTATCAATAAATACCTTTTTTCAGGGCCCACCGTGAGAGCGCCCATCGATAGCGGCGGGCGTTGACGCCGCTATCACTTGCAATGTCATGCAACTCTTGGAGTGCGTGGAAAGGCGCGCTCGTAAAGTTCACCTGTTACAATACGCCCCCCTCACATGTGTTGTGTAGCATGTCGACGTTTGTCTGAATTAGGTGACGCGGGTAGTTTTATTGTTTCTTAACCTGTGCAGTCAAAAGTAGTGAGTTGCGACCGTCAGATACTTGTTTACTTTATTTGTTTTCGTGCAACAGCGCTGGCCGACGGGCTTGGCGTCCGACGAAAGGACGAGCACTCTACGCAATCTACGCCCAAAGTGTACGTCGGCCTCCTAAGAAAGTATGTTCTGTGCAGCGATGCGATTTCGACACCCGTACGGCTGATCTTTTCCGGCATCGCTTTTCGCGCTGAAAACTCGGAACGCCCATGAAGTCGAATGGCAGGGCATTTCAATATACAGCTCTAATGGCAGGCCTCCGAAAACAAATTTCGCGCCTATGAGAACAAAATGACGTCACTTCTGTTTTTGACGGATATGACGTCAAATTATTTTTTCTTCCGCCGGAAGTGTTCCCTCCTCACACAGATGGCGCTAAGCCCCATGAACCGCCGGTAAGCAACCATGTTTTGAACGTATGGGCTTCTATGGAAGCTTCGCTACCAGGTATATCTACCTTGGAAATCACCGCACCGACTGGCAGCGCCGCGACGCGTGGCTCTATATATACAGACCGGCCACGTGTAACCACGTTGCCGTAACGACGTGACTTGTTCGTCCATCTCTCATTGGCGGAAGCGCACGTGGCGTTGCGTGCACTTCCACCAATGGAAGCATCACCTGGCGCGCGGTCTGTCTCTGTGACCACGTGACTTTTTGTAGCACCTCCAGCAATGCCGCCGGATTTTCCGCTTCATGAGCCATACGATGCTGTCGCATTAAAACAAAATAGTGTTGCTCGAAAGGGCAGTGAACAATGTTTTAGATGCGAAGCATCTTATGCTCGGGGCTATGTCACTCCCTCCCTCCCTACCTCCCTCCATCCATCCAACCGCCGTGCGTCCACACCCCTTCTGCGCATGCACATCCTCCTCCCCTCCTCTCCTCTCCTTGTCTCATCTCCCACCGTGCTCATCTCCTCTCCTCTCGGCATTCCTCCTCTCCTCTCCGACGCTCCTCTCATCTCCGGATTGCGCAACGAATGGCAACACCTGCGGCTTCGCGCGCGATAATGCGAAGCAGCTTAGGTTAGATACGCGACGGTAGGCGCCCTAGAGGCACCGGCAACAGTCACCAACGCCGCGCGCGTTCGGTGCGAACGCGGGCAAAACGTCGGCGGCGTCGACAACAGTTCTGCGCGTTGCTGGTGCTGCTGCATGTCCAAGTTTATACAGATGATAAAACTACCTTGAGTCGACCCCATGGCTGCTTCGCATACTACTCAGGGTTCCCCTATGGGAAGATGGTGTAATTTTTAACACGAAAGTGTTTTATGCCGAGGTCCACCAAGACTTCACTGACGTATTTCCGTCACGGAAATACGTCAGTGTAAGCTGACGTAGTTCCGTCACGGAAATACGTCAGCTTACAATGTACACGAACATAATACAAAGAAAGAAACCAGAAGAAAAAGTTCCACAAACATGCAAAATTTGGAAATCGAACCCACGACCTCTCGGTCCGCGACGATAGATCGCCGAGCGTTTAACCCATTGCGCCACAAACGCATTTGCAGAGAGCTACACAGACGCGCCTTATATATCTAACACTCCTCCGTGTACCCGCGCTCTTGCTCGGGGCGGTGCCGCCGCCTACGAGCAGAAAAGAGAAGTACTGCATTATGACACTAACGCGCACCGACAGTGAACGCTTCGGTGGTCTCAGCACTACGACGCCTCGATGCCAGCATTCGAAGGGACGCTGGCATCAAGAAGCACTACCAACGCCACCTAGGTGGCGTTCACCGTACTCAGCACAGCGGAGCGTGGCCTCCGCAATTAGCTCTGAAAATGTTTCTGAAGTTGATCGCGGAGGCTGCAATTACGACGCGCTGTACGCGCTGATTTGACTCGGTGACGATTCAGTTACGTGCTTTGTCTTGCGCGTTGTATTAGTGTGTCAGTTACGTGCTTCGTCTTTCGCGTTGTGCTAGCGTGTGCAGCGTAGTGCAGCTTCCATATGCACGACGGTTGCTCATGGTCATCGACGTTGGTAGTCGTGATGGAGGAGACGTGCCACCAGGCGTCAGCGTGGGTGCATCAACGCCTAAGGGCGCTTTAGCCACAAAACACCAATAGACATTATATATCAATGTGCAATAAACATTACACTACTTCTGTGAAGACACGTTTCACTTTCGTGTTCTATACCGATTCCTATATAAGAGGGATCAACCACATTTTTTTTTTGTGTTCCCAGAGTGAAGAGTGTCACAGCACGCGCATGCCTTTTTAAAGACTTGTCGCAAGAATTAGTTGAAACATCCCGTAGAGTGACTTTTTTCAGCGCTGTTAGGCGCCTCAGTCTAGTTCCCAAAACGCGGCGCGAATGTGAATACATTCTCCTAACAATTGCCGTTAAGTGCCTATAGCTACTAGGACGTGCGGTCCTGCGTTGGCAGAGCGTCTCTCTGTACCCATAGACCCTTATGGTAAACGTTAACAGCTTAATTAAGGACTAAGTTGTTCCAAAAGATGCAGAATACGGAATACATACTGACTATGAGCAATTGCTTCTGAATGGCATATTATGCGGGTCTATCCTGCAGTATCTAAATTAAACGGGCATGCATGCTATTTCTCAATTTCTTTCTCTGGTTATGCTATGTAAAATTATAAAAATGCTATCCCGCAAGTTTTAAAAGGCGTTCTGTGTATTCTTTTTACTATCTATATACTTGCGCGGCCGCGTCTCAAATTCGAATGCGTGGAGCCGATTTTATAGAAGTGAAAGCTGGTGTGCAAATATTGCTGAAAAAGACCCAGCGAATACCGCCAATGTCGAAATGTACTGCAGCCCAACAAAGTATACCGGTACGTGGGTTTCAGGACAAGTGTGAATTCAGTGCACTCTGAGGGAATGTCACTTCCCAGTTTATGGTTCGCTATGTAGGTCGTAAATAACTACAGATTTAAACTGAATTTTAGGTTACCTGCCCATGTTTTGAGTTTTTTTTTCGGAAATCTCGTGTCTGTCCCAATAGAGCGCATAATCTAAGCACGCGCCGCGCATCACTTAAACCAGTAAGGAAACAAGACGGCCCCGCGGCTAGCTTCAACAGAGGGAGAGGGCGCGTACGCCACAACTAGGGAGCCTACATGCAACCCCGCATGTAGGCTCCCTAGCCAGAACAGGCGACGCGACTGACAGAGAGAGAGAGAGAGAGAGCGTCGAAACACCCTCTCACCCGGCGAGCAGAAAGAGAGGGAGGGAGGACGACAACCGGGCTTATGCCTACGGATGAGTCACCACCCTCCTCGACGACGCTCCGACGGACGCAGTCGAAAACGCGAGAAGTCTAGAAGATTCCCAGGCTTTGTTAATGCTATGGAATCGCGACTCCGACGGAAGGTTTGAGAAGCACCGGCGAAGGCAATAAAAGTGCCGTGCGGGAATCAGAAGGGCGATCAGACCGCGCCGGTGAAGAGATGTGACGTGAAGACCGACCGTCTGCGGAAGAAGGGGATTCCCCGGCAAGCTAGTCGACGAGTTACTCGAGCGTCTTCATTTGCGGACGAAGTTCCTTCTTCTAGATTTGCCTCGAGCTACGCCGAGGTCGGCCGGCTCAAGACCAGCACGGGTGAATACGATTGGACACTTTGTGTTCCTATTCATTCTTTACTGTACGTGTTGTACTCTTAGTGCATGTCATTAATTATTTTCTAGTGTTTTCTGAATACCCATCTGAATTGTATTGTGATGCGTCTAGCCTAAGTGTGCCCGTGTGCATGTAACTGCCTTGCTTGAATAATATATTTTGTTGTGTTTCGACAACTCTGGGCTCTGACTAGGTCTTTGGACCACAACCGCCGTTCGCTGGTGCACCAGAGGGCCCCTTTTAATTGTCCTTTCTTTCGTGGGGTTATTTTCTGAAGCTGATAAGTCGGCTATGGAATTTGGCCCGACGTTGGCGCCTCGTTCACGGGGTGGTGACAGTGTCCCATAAGGCTTTGTCAGTACATGCCCGATTGTGCAGTGCTCAGCGATTCAAACGCGATAATCGGACCGCATGGCAGCCGCCGCTTTTTGCCTCACCAGTGGCTACTGGGTTATCGCTTGCGGACCAAACGCAGTCACACTATACGTCACAAAAAGCTCTCACTTATATCGTATGCCACAATGCGACGGTTCGTTATCACCAGCTCCCACTGGTGGCGCAAAAAGCGCCAAATGTCATGCGCTCCGCGAGTACCGCGTTTAAGTCACTGAACATTGCACATATATTTTACGCATACGTTCAAGGTTCAATTTCAGACCTATTGTTTCAGGATACATGTCTCTAAAGGACAAAAAATACAAAATACATCAAATGTGAGAATCAACGCATGAAATGGAGTAGAGCAAACTTGCACCAAATGGTCCAACACGTTCGGCAGGTGTGTGAAAAGCCTGCACATGTGCCTATACCACGTGCTTTTGTCACAACTGTATATCAGATTATGAAAAGTAGCTGATTCGATGCAAGATTATATCTTTACTTACTGATGCTCACAGCAGCAGCGCGTATAGAAGTGTGCATGATAATCGCCAATACAATGATTAGAAACATCGTGGGAATTAATTTCACGAAATAGTAATTTAGGTTGATGTCATTGCGAAGTCGAGTTTGTACATTATCCGAAGCATTACCTTTTCCTAGGAACGGTGCATTAATTGAACCACTTCTTCAAATTAGGTACTAATCATCCGCAGGGAAATACATTGCTGTTCGAGTTAACATCTCTCCACAGTGGGAAAAAAATGCAATATACTGAAATCTTGAAAATGATGCAAGGTGCAGCGTTAATTGCAAAAGTTTGTGCTTTGTAATTGTAATGTATTATAATGCAATTCTGTAATTATACCATACGCCCCCGAAGCATGTTAACTAAACGCCAATTCGGGAAACTTTAGTTATTCGATCGTATATTGCCGATTATCGCGCATGTCCACCGAGGCTCTGAAACAGTCCACCAAAATTATCAGTTTATCTTAATCACCCTTCACTTAATTGAGATCATCGTCACATACCGTGTCCATTCATATTGTAAACACATCATCAGTATTAGGGGCGAAGCTCCTTATAGCGGCACCCGTTCGTCCCCGTCGTAGTAGGTAGCCACGTCTAGTTTTATAAATTGCTCAATAGATGGCGTTGTGTGTCCGTATATGTATGTATACCCATATATACATATATATGTATACGTATAGTATAACCGGAAGCCGACTTGCGCTTCCGGTTCCACTTCCTTTTCCACTTCCGGTTCCGCTTCCGGTTCCGGAAGCCAACTTCCGGCTTCCGGAGAACGCTTCCGGCGTTTTATGAAAAAAAAAATTCCGAAAGTTGTGTCCGTAGCGCGGAATCGAACCAGGGACCCCGCGCTTCCGAACGCGCGGCGCTAACCACTACGCCACGAAGCGCACATAGACACACGCACCACGATGGCAATAAATACCCAACATTAACGAAAGGCCGCGTTTCTAGCGCGTTTCTAACGCGTTTGTGCTAGCGCGTTACGGCCCGTGTAAGAAGCTGGTGTAAGACGCTGTGGCCTCTCCGCCTTACCTTCAACGCGTTTCGAACGCGCTGCCCAAGGCGGTGGCAAGTCAAGTTCAAGTCGAGGAGCGTTTATGAATAGTATGCTCTCTCAGCAGTCATGTGATGGCGTCGGCAAACGCGGTGCACGTTCCGGCATGTGTAAATGGCTGCGTAAGACGCTGTGGCCGCTCCCCCTTACTAGAGAGTACTGCACGTTTCTAACGCGTTTGTGCTAGCGTCCCCTTAAGCGGGAGATCCGATGATTCCCTCCGGAGCTTCGCCCACTCATCATCATTCACCCCGTGGATATGCTGTGATATTTTTTTAAAGACGATAGTCTTTCTTGGGGAACTTAAACGCTGAAAATTTGGTCTGTCTGTCTGTCTGTCACCCGATTCAGCCACCCGGCCAAAGTTGGACCACTTGCTTACCGCCCACACTACTTAAACTGGTACGGCTGTTCATACTTGTGAACGTTATCGATCACAAAGTAAATATTACGCATATCTGAGGCGCAACATCACTAGGTAAGTATTAGGAGGTGTGTTCCTTTAATAGAAAATACATAGATACGTAACTCTAAAGACCCTAGTTTCTTAAGCTGCGCTGAAAATGCCATGCTATGCGCGCCGACGAACGACGTTCCCCGACTGCGCGCCGACGAGTGCCCTCTGCCATGGAGGAAGGAAACCCTCTGCACAAGCTCATGTTTCCCGATGTATTGCCAGATGGCGTCCATGTCTCACGCAGCGCCTCCTCAATTTTATCAATGCCAGCCAGATGCGGCCGATTCAACATAAAGGAAGCGCTGTCTGAGGCAGGGCAAAACATAAATGGCCGCTTGATGAAATAATGCGGTAAAATGAAATCTGTTCAAACAAACCTTCATGCCAGGACGGAAATGGTACGAGAACAGCATCACGGGTGGCCGCGGATCAGAACAGCACTCATGTAGTACGGCCGGCAGAAGACTATCGTCTTTCGACGACATTTGCAGCGAAGCACGCAGATACGCGGCAATTTTTTTTCATTATGAAGTTTAATGAATTCGCAGTATAAAGAGCGAGACAAATTCATCTAATGAAAAGGGTTAATATGAATGCGCGTTGGCAAGCAGGGTTTTGGTCAGCCCAGCGCCCAGCGTCATTGGAGCCATTGTTTGAACCAACGTACACATGTGCTATCTCGAAAAACCTGCGTGCTTGCTCTGGTTGGCTTGCAGATTTCATCTGCATATTAATTCAACAGAACGGACAGCAACACCATGAAGACGCAAGCAAAAAATTCTTCATGATTGCTTGAAAACCTTTAAACAAGCGTCTATGAAGGCAAGGTAAATATATATATATATATATATATATATATATATATATGTCTAAAATTGTGCTTTTTAAATGCGTGGTACTGACAGATACCGAAATACGGTGGCATGAGGTGGAGTTTCGGAATGAATGAATGAATGAATGAATGAATGAATGAAAAACTTTATTTTTACAAAGGAGGTTTCCCGGCGTAGGTGGAGCCCTCAGTCCAGGGCCCCTGTGGCCTTTGCCATCTTGCGAGCTCTGTCGATCAGCTTGAGCTGTTCTTCAGGCTTCGAGCAGGATAGCGCAGCCTCCCACTGCTCCGGTGTTGGTGTTTTGTGTACTGGCGCTACATTTGGTTTTTGGCAAGCCCATGTAACGTGGTAAAGCGTCGCGCGTTCCCCGCATAGCGGGCATTTATTGTCATATGTTGCCGGATAGATTTTGCTGAGTAAACTCAGATTGGGGTATGTATTAGTCTGCAGTTGTCTCCAGGCGACCGACTGCTCTCTACTAAGGTCTTTGTGGGGAGGGGGGTAGATCCTCCTTAGGGCTCTTTGATTTTCTAAAGTTGCTCCATAGCGTCTGGTGACTGTGTCCAGTTCCCCGTCGTGGTGCGCCCCCCGGTTGGCGTATGCTCGGGCGTTGGCGTCGGCACGCTGGTTCCCTGTCACAGTCTCATGGCCTGGTGTCCACGTAATGAAGCATCTCGAGAAGGTGATTTTAACACGAAAGTGTTTTATGCCGGGGTCCACCAAGACTTCACTGACGTATTTCCGTCACGGAAATACGTCATAGAACATAATACAAAGAAAGAAACCAGAAGAAAAAGTTCCACAAACATGCAAAATTTGGAAATCGAACCCACGACCTCTCGGTCCGCGACGATAGATCGCCGAGCGTTTAACCCATTGCGCCACAAACGCATTTGCAGAGAGCTACACAGACGCGCCTTATATATCTAACACTCCTCCGTGTAACCGCGCTCTTGCTCGGGGCGGTGCCGCCGCCTACGAGCAGAAAAGAGAAGTACTGCATTATGACACTAACGCGCACCGACAGTGAACGCTTCGGTGGTCTCAGCACTACGACGCCTCGATGCCAGCATTCGAAGGGACGCTGGCATCAAGAAGCACTACCAACGCCACCTAGGTGGCGTTCACCGTACTCAGCACAGCGGAGCGTGGCCTCCGCAATTAGCTCTGAAAATGTTTCTGAAGTTGATCGCGGAGGCTGCAATTACGACGCGCTGTACGCGCTGATTTGACTCGGTGACGATTCAGTTACGTGCTTTGTCTTGCGCGTTGTATTAGTGTGTCAGTTACGTGCTTCGTCTTTCGCGTTGTGCTAGCGTGTGCAGCGTAGTGCAGCTTCCATATGCACGACGGTTGCTCATGGTCATCGACGTTGGTAGTCGTGATGGAGAAGACGTGCCACCAGGCGTCAGCGTGGGTGCATCAACGCCTAAGGGCGCTTTAGCCACAAAACACCAATAGACATTATATATCAATGTGCAATAAACATTACACTACTTCTGTGAAGACACGTTTCACTTTCGTGTTCTATACCGATTCCTATATAAGAGGGATCAACCACATTTTTTTCTCCCCTTGAGTATGCGGATGGCCACAGTGGATATGCGTCCACTGCTGTACCTTCTGCACGCTTCTTGCGAGTCCGTAAGTATTTCTGTAGTGGCCTCTTCGCCCTGGTGGGTGATGGCGAGTGCGATTGCCGCTTCCTCAGCCTCGAGGATGTTGTTGCCTTTGATCGAAGCGCAATTGATTTCCCTAAGCTGGTGATCAACAACGCTGACTACCGCCCCGGAGTGTTCCTTGTATGTGGTCGAGTTTCGGAATCATATTTATTCGAGAGGTGAAGAAAACTTTTTTTTTAATTGGCCACCATCCCGCCCTGCGAACGTGAATGTCCAGCGAAGCTGTATCAAACACCATGCTGATATATTCTCGACCGGGTGAGGTGGGTCGTCACCGCAGGAATCAGGAGACGACGATGAAGGCGGGCATCGTGATGATGAAAAAATAGAAAAGATTGTATTCACTTCATTGGTACATGGTTTTGACTCTATCCGAGTCTCGAGCGGTTCTGATTAACACGGGGGCCAGGACGGCCTTAAATCCCCTCGTGGTGGCCGATCTTTTCTTCGGGGAAGTCCTCTCTCCTGTGGTCAAGTTGACGACCTCCTCTCCCTCGGGTCCTCCTTCTTGGTAGCTCGCCGTTTTCGTCTGCTCCGTAGAGGTGAGACGCTCTCTCTGGGATGAAGGGGATTATCTCGTCACGGGAAAAGCGCTGGGGCTTGCTTCCCACATTGGAGAGATACCGATTCCAGGAAGATCATAACCTGCCGATGACTCCTGCGGGGAACTTGTGGAAGTGTCGGAACTTTGTCGGGCGGTCGAGTTGACGACCTCCTCTCCCTCGGGTCCTCCTTCGTGGTAGCTCGCCGTTTTCGTCTGCTCCGTAGAGGTCAGAGGCTCTCTCGGGGATGAAAGAGGATTATCTCGTCATGGGAAAGGCGCTCGAGCTTGATTCCCACATTTGACAGGTGCAGTTCCAAGCCGATCATAACAATGCACGCATGGTCGAGCATTGTATTCACGCTGTTCTTGTGGCGTCTTTTAGTTTCCGTGGTCTACCCATGGCAGTCTTAGAATGTACTGAATGTGTTGGTAGACGGGTCTCCCTTTTAAATATGAGCGCGGTGACGTCACTATATATATATATATATATATATATATATATATATATATATATATATATTGACACGTACACATGTTTATCTTTCACCGGTGGCCGCTTTCCACCGGCTAGCAAATGTTAAACGTTATCGCTCGGCGCAGGACGCGCCTGTATCGGAAGTTTCTAGAACGTTATCGATGCTTCTTTCCATTGCCTGTTTTCACCGACGCTTCTGTTATCTGATTGCATGACTGACGCGAATTGTCTAGAACTTTCTGGAAGACACGCGGGCATCAGGGATTAATCTAGAACCTTCGATGACTCAGGTATAAAAGCCGACGCGTTTCGCCGCTGATCAGATTTTCGACGATCGCCGACTGTGTTCGCCGCTATCGTTGTGCTTTGAGTGTACCTTGATTTTGTGGGCACAGGTTCGCCCAATAAACAACCAGTTTCGTCATACACAGTTTTGCGACTATTTTATTTACCGTCACTACTACGTGACATCTGGTGGAGGTGCTAGTGCGTTCATGCAGCGAACGCCCCCGCAAAGCCGCGATCCAAGCCCGAAACTGGAGGACAACGCCAACGTCACCAAGGACCAGCGAGCTAGCCGTAGGCAGCAAGGACTTCGGCCGGAGTACGGACTTCTTCCCGAGAAGACCACAGCCATCAAGGCCAAGTCAACGACCTCAATGGCAGCCCCAGCGTCCCCCATCCTGCTGCAACAACCTCGGGAGCCCCCGACCTTCCGTGGATCATCGGCTGAAGACCCTGAAACCTGGCTGGAGACATACGAGCGGACCGCGACGTTCAACAAATGGAGCGACGACGACAAGCTACGCCATGTCTATTTTTCGTTGGATGACGCTGCTCGGACCTGGTTTGAGAACAGAGAGACCACCCTGGTTACGTGGGACCTTTTTCGTGAAAACTTCGTGAGGACCTTCACGAGTGTCGTACGAAAGGAGAGGGCAGAGGTTCTCTTAGAAACCAGAGTGCAATTGCCAAACGAGAACATCGCGATCTTCACGGAGGAGATGACTCGCCTCTTCCGCCACGCCGACCCCGACATGTCTGAAGAAAAGAAAGTTCGGTTCTTGATGCGGGGTGTCAAAGACCAACTATTCGCCGGATTGATGCGCAACCCACCCAAGACTGTCGCCGAATTTCTTTCCGAGGCTACAACCATCGAGAAGACGCTTGAAATGCGCGTCAGGCAATACAACCGCCGTGCCCTGACCAACTACGCCGACGCTCAAGCGCTAGGCGCCGACGACCTGCGCGAGACCATCAGAGCGGTCGTTCGCGAGGAGCTGCATAAGCTCTTTCCCAGGTCGCAGCCTCACGTGGCATCTATCGCCGACGTCGTCAAAGACGAAGTTCAGCGCTCACTTGGAGTTCCAGATGTGCAGCCACAATCGCCGCAACCCCAGCCGGAAGCGCTGACCTACGCCGCCGTCGCCCGTCGTCAAGGCCCCCCTCCGCGCTCGCGCCAGGGCCCCGTAACGCCGCAGTTCCGTCGTCCACCGCCGCCGCCGCCAGCACGCCCGCCCGTCGCCCAGCGCAGCTACCAGAGGAAGACGGACATTTGGCGCGCCCCCGACCACCGCCCGCTCTGCTATCACTGCGGGGAAGCCGGCCATGTCTACCGCCGATGCCCATACCGCGAAATAGGCCTACGAGGGTTCCCCGTCAACGCGCCGCGTCCCGATCGAGGTGAACGACCGCGCGACATCGCCGACTACCTCGCCGGAGCCCAGTGGCAACCCAGACGATCCTCACGCTCGCCGTCACCAGTCCGCTACATCTCGCCGCATCGCCGTCAGTACAACGGTCCCACCCGGGGCCGATCTCCCAGCCCTTACCCGGGAAACTAAAGGCAGCAACCGATGGAGGTGCGGTTGCTGTACGACGCAATGCCGAAGATCCTCCGACGCCGCCGACGACGACGATTCGCGATTCATCACGACGAGATATCAGCACGCCGCCTAGCAACAGCCTTGACCACACATCGCCGCCGAACGAAGACCTTCCGACGCGACGTAGCAGCAGCAGAGCAAGCCGACGCAGCCGTGATCCGACGCCACGAATTAACCGCAACGCCAGACGCCGGTCTACCGATCTAGACGTGCTCATCGATGGCCATAACGTCACCGCTCTCGTCGACACTGGAGCCGATTATTCCGTCTTCAGTGGCCCGTTTGCCGCCAAGTTGAAGAAGGTGAAAACAGCCTGGCAAGGACCCGATATCCGGACAGCGGGAGGCCACCTAATAACGCCGACTGGAATCTGCACAGCGCGAGTCACGGTAAACAACCGCACTTACCCGGCGAGCTTCGTAATCCTGCAGCACTGCTCCAGGGACGTCATCCTAGGCATGGACTTTCTAAATCAACACGGTGCAGTCATCGACTTAAGGTCCAAGTCGATAACGCTTTCAACGCACAACGCGATACCACCGGATAAAAGCATAAGTTACCATGCCTTGAATGTGCTTGAAGAACAAGTCACCGTTCCGCCTCGCTCCAGCGTAATGATTTCCGTCGGTACCGAAGTGCCTGCAGACATGGAGGGCGTCATCGAGGGCGATCATCACTTACTGCTCGACCGTGAAATTTGCGTCGCTAGAGGCATAGCTGAGCTACGTGCAGGGAAAGCAAGGGTGATGCTCACGAACTTCAGCCCCGAATACAAGCACATTAACAAAGGCACCACGGTCGCCTACATCGACGAAATAGTACAAGCCAGCAGTGCGTTCGCCTTCACGGATTCCAGTCCATCTGCAACGACGACTATAGTACCTGAACCAACTTTCGACGTCAATCAGAACCTTCCCAGGCACAAGAAAGAACAACTAAAGGCTCTGCTCCTGCAATACGAGGACTGCTTCTCGTCATCGTCAAAAGTTCGACAAACCCCTGTCGCCAAGCACCGCATCATAACCGACGAAAATGTCCGGCCACTCCGTCAGAGCCCGTACCGAGTTTCGGCGCGCGAACGCGAGGCCATAAGGCAACAAGTCGACGAAATGCTACGCGACGACATCATCCAGCCGTCCAAGAGTCCGTGGGCGTCCCCCGTGGTGTTAGTGAAGAAGAAGGATGGAACCCTACGTTTCTGCGTCGATTATCGTCGCCTCAACAAAATCACGAAGAAGGACGTATACCCCCTCCCACGGATTGACGACGCCTTGGATCGACTCTACAACGCAAGTATTTTTCGTCGATGGACCTCAAACCGGCTACTGGCAAATCGAAGTCGACGAGAGGGACCGGGAGAAGACTGCGTTTATAACACCAGACGGACTGTTCGAGTTCAAGGTCATGCCGTTTGGTCTTTGCTCGGCGCCTGCGACTTTCCAACGTGTCATGGATACAGTACTGGCAGGCTTGAAGTGGCAGACTTGCCTCGTCTATTTGGACGACGTAGTTGTGTTTGCCTCAAGCTTCGGGGAACACCTCCGGCGCCTTGAAACAGTTCTTCAAGCAATCAAGACTTCCGGACTGACGTTGAAGCCAGAAAAATGCCGCTTCGCATATGAGGAGCTCTTGTTTTTGGGCCACGTCATCAACAAGTCTGGAGTGCGCCCCGACCCTCAGAAAACTGCGGCCATCTCCAACTTTCCTCCGCCCGCTGACAAGAAGGCAGTGCGTAGATTTCTTGGACTGTGCGCCTATTACAGGCGCTTCGTCAAGAATTTTTCACGGATCGCTGAGCCACTGACGTATCTCACGAAGGCCGACGTCGAGTTCAAGTGGGAGACGCCGCAAGTCGAAGCATTTGAAGAACTGAAGCGACGCCTGCAATCGCCGCCAATACTTGCGCATTTCGACGAAAATGCCGATACCGAAGTCCACACCGACGCAAGCAGCGTAGGACTCGGCGCCGTGCTTGTGCAGAGAACTGACGGACTAGAAAGGGTTGTAAGTTACGCTAGCCGGTCGCTATCGAAGGCGGAAGCAAATTATTCCACAACAGAAAAGGAGTGCCTCGCCATCATCTGGGCTACATCAAAGTTTCGCCCCTACCTCTATGGCAGGCCCTTTAAAGTTGTAAGCGACCACCATGCCTTGTGTTGGCTAGCTAACTTGAAGTCCTTCGGTCGCC